>NC_136461.1:206372948-206517948 GCF_902686455.1 Sciurus vulgaris | reverse complement strand
AGAGGTCTCAATCTTGATTACTCTAGTCCACTCTGGAAAGAGAAAACTATACCCTAAAAAGTTCCACACATAAGAGTGGAAGTGAGATCCATTCCAAAAGATATATAAAACCCAACACAGGAATACAAAAAATACGGAGAAACATTTTGACTCAACACCTCCTAATGTTCATAACTCAAGAGTAACTAACTCCAAAGATATTGAAATGGGTGTAATACCAGATAAAAAATTCAAAAACATATTACAATGATTGTACATGATGACCAAGTTACTTTTATCCCAGACTTGCAAGGATAGATTAACAAACACAAATGAATTAAAGTAACTCATCACATAAGTATAATTAAGAACAAAAATTACATAATCCTTCTCAATAAATTTAGAGAAGAAATTCAAGACAAAAATATCACAGAAACCAGGGATTAAAGAAACTTACCTCAGTATCATAAATACTATATGCAACATACCTAAAGCCAAAATCATAAGGAATGGAAAAAATAATAATAATTTTTTTTGAAATCTGGAACAAGACAAGGATGTTCACTCTCACAACTCCTATTCAATATAGCACTGGAAATTCAAGCCAGTATAAGTACCCACTCAGCAAAGTACCAGTGTATGAAACTGATGTACAAAAAGCATCAGTTTTCCTATATGTCATTGAAGAATTTACAGAGAAAAATCAGGAAAACATTCCCATTCACAGTAGCCTTAAAAAAAAAAAACCTAGAAAGAAATCTAACCAAGGTACTAAAAAAAATCTGTACCATGAAACCTATAGAGCATTGAAGAAAGAAATTGAAGAAGACAAAGAAGATGGAAAGATCTCCCATGTTTATGGATAGGCAGAATTAATTTTGTTTTTGTTTAAGTAGCCATATTACCAAAAGCAATGTACAGATTCATTGCAATTACCATCAAAATAACAATGACACTATTTACAGAAATAGGAGAAAAAAAATCTTAAAATTGATTTGGAAGAATAAAAGACCCAACATAGCTAAAGCAATTTTATGACAACAAAGTTATGCTGTAGGCATCTCAATACCTGACTTTAAATTATACCACAGAGCTATCATAACAAAATTGCATGGTACTGATATTAAAACAGACATATATTCCAAAGTTATAGAGTATAAGACTCAGAAACAAACTATTATGATTTTGATGTGAGGCATTCCCCAAAAGCTCATGTGTGAACAAATGCAAGAACAAAGGTGAAATGGTTGGGTTATGAGATCCTTAAACCAATTAGTGAATTAATCTCTGACGGGATTAACTGAGTGGTAACTGAAGGCAGGTAGGGTGTGGTTGGAGGAGGTAGATTCCTGGTGGAAAGCCTTTGGTGTATATATTTTGCATCTGGTGAGTGGAGTCTCTCTCACTGCTGCTGATCATCACATGGGCCCCTTCCCTCTAACACACTCATCTGCCATGATGTTCTGCCTCACTTCAAGCCCTGAGGAATGGAACTACTGTCTATGGATTGAGACCTCTGAAACCATGAGTCCCCAAATAAACCTTTCCTCCTCTTCAATTGTTCTTGTCAGGTCTTTTTGTCACAGCAGCAAAAAAGCCAACCAAAACATAAACCCACACAAATATAGTCATCTGATATTTGAAAAACGTGTCATGTCAAAAACATACATGGGAGAAAAAACAGCATTTTTAACAAATGGTGCATAGAAAACTGCTTATCCACATCTAGAAGAATGAGACTGGATTCTTATCTCTCACCCTGCAGTAAAGTGAACTCACAATGAATTGAAGACTTAGGAATTTACATAAAAAATTATTGAGCACATAGAAAAAAAACATAAGGTCAACATTCCAATATGCAGGCACAGTCAATAACTTCCTCAGTACAACACCCTAAATCTCAGGAATAATGCCAAGCATTAATAAATTCAATAATATTGAATTTAAAAACTTCTTCACAGCAAAGGAAACAAGAATGTGAAGAGAGAACCTACTGAATGTAAGAAAAATTTTTCTAGCTATTCTGAGAGAGGATTAATATCCAGAATATGTTAAAATTTTTTAAAATATTTAACACCAAAAAAGAAAGAATTAAATAAAGTAATTAATAATTACAAAATGAACCAGACAATTCTCTAAAGACAAAACACAAATGACCAACAAATACATAACAAACTGTTCAAAATCATTAGCAATTAGGGAAATACAAAGCAAAACTACACTCAGATTTTATCTCACTGCAGTTAAAATGATAGTCATCAGAAATACAAACAAAATAAATGCTGGAGAGGATGTGCCAAAATAGGAACACTTTTATACTACTCCTGGTGTGATTGTAAATTAATACAAACACTATGGGAACCAGGATGGAGGCTCCTCAAATGACTAGGCAAGGAACCACCACATAATCCAGGTGTACCACTCCTCACTATTTATCCTGAAGAACTGAAGTCATCACACCGCAGTGCTCCCTGCATGCCTATGCTCACAGCAGCACAGTTCACAGAGCCTAACTATGGAGCCAGCTTCGGTGTTCATCAATGGATGAATGGATAAAAAAAATGGGGTATATATATATATATATAACAGAGTTTTATTCAGTCATAAAGAGGAATGAAATTAGTCATTTGTGGGAAAATGACTGGAACTTGGGAACATCATGTTATGTTAAAGAAGCCAAATTCAGAAGGTCTAGGTTCACGTATTTTCTCCCATGTGGAAGCTAGAGAGGAAATAGGCAAATAAATGTGCAGAGAGGGTCACCTGAAAATCAAAGGGAGATCAGTAGAGCAGAAGAAAGGGACCAGGGCGAGGGAGGATAAGAAGGGAAAGGGGCAGTCTTGGGGAACCATATGGGTCAAAGTTCAAGTTATACAGTGGGCATGTACAAATATATAAAAATGAATCCCATTATTATGTACGACTATAATACAGCAATAAATATATGGGAAAAAAGAAGTAAGAAAACATCAGCTTCAATATACTATGTAATTCCTCCAAGTTCTCATAGATTGCAAATTTCTAAATAGACACAGTGCCACATCATTTTACCTGACTTGACAAATATTTTCACAGTGATTTATTTAAAATATTAGGTCAACATATCAACCCTATTAAAGCACATATCAATTTGCTGATCTAGAAACTGAGGCCAGAAAAGAACAACCTTGCCAGAGTCACAAAGCTGGTAAGTACTTCAACACTAGTCCAACAGCATCTCTGCACTGGTGTGCTAGTCATGAAACCATTAGCATGAGCGGCTCTGGTAGCTTGCTGGACAGCTCTTGTCTATACCCCACTCTGCAAAGACCAGTTATTTTCCTGGTGATCTGCCTTTTGAGATCCAACTGAGGTATCAGGTTGGTGTGGATTCAAAGGAAGATGAGAGAAAACTGGGATTACACATGTTAACAATCTTAATTTAACATATGCCCCAAACTGGTTCAGTATAGTATGTGTACTCATTGTGCAAAACCTCAGAACCCAATGAAGAGATTCAACACACTCGAGTTAAGTTTTGGGGAATCCATCACTGGGATTCAGGACAATATGTGACTCATTGCAGGAATCATAATTTTTTCTCCATTAAAAGTATATGAAAGTTCAATGGAAGAAGATGCTCTTGGCACTGTGCTAATGGATGCTTATTGAATCCTGCTTTGGACAAAAGGAAACAGCTGAAGAAAGCAAAGCACAATAGAAACTCACAGATGGCTTCTGGAACAAGCAAGGTGGGCTGAGAAGGCTTGGTGATTAAGATACACCACCATGGAACTCCGAGCAGCCCAAGCTGTTCCCATGCCTCACGGACACCCAGCATGCAGGTAACCATTCATATGTAAATTCTGTGATATTTTCTCCTCTATCCTTCAAAAAAACCCTTATTCACAGTAAACGCAATTTTTTTACAAGGAAATTCAACTCAACGGTATTCTGCGGATTCTTCTTTATTTTCTTCTATTTTTTTCTTTCTGTTTTTAATGACACTCTCCTTTTAGATGTGGCTTTGCAAATAAAAAAGCATGCAACATCTGGAACTGCTTAAAATCAATTTCTTTTCTCCTTTATTTTTCTGTTCTATAACTAAAAATGGACTTTGCAATTTGCATCATGCTTTCTTTCCTCTCTTTCCTTTATAAAATAAATAAATAAATGCCATCTGGTCTAACAGCTCAGTTGCCAATTATCAGCCTGAGGCAATCCAAAACTGCCAGATAGTCAACGCAGAAAATATGGTTTCAAGAAGAAATGCTAACGGAGCCTTTGCTGTAGTCTGGCTCGGCATTCTGCCAAATTGCCGCCCCATGCAAATACCGTCTTATCTCCTAGAGACTTGCAAGAAATCCTTGCAATCTGGGTTTGGTATATTAGCACCTTGACTCATTCTAATGAAGATGTCTTATAAACTCAACTGTTTCATAGTTAATGAAACATATTGACAGTTCAGAAAATCAGATCAGCACTCTTCTGATAGAGCCGCGAGTTTGCAAGGTAATGAATTTTCAATTTGTTCATTTTCCTGGGATCATAGTGACTTTTGGCCACCGCCAGCAAGGAACAGCAGCTTTTCCCTGTTGTATCAGCTGAACTAAAACCACGGAAGTCACCAGATGTCATCAGTTACTTGCATCTGTCTCATGAGGAATGATCACTTGGCCAAGTCTTAGTTTGGTCACTTACTTCAGTTACAGCAATGGTAAGTTTAGAGGCACTGGGGACTCACTCCCTGTTATCTGTGTGCCTAAAACTCACTAAGTCCTGGAAATTCCATTTGCAATACTCATCCTTCTCCTTTCTGTCCTCATAGCCACTGTCCAGACACAACCTGCTAAGATCTCCATTCAGACCCCTTTGTGGCCTTTGATGGTCCATTCTCCCTTTATAGTCAGAGTTGTGTATAAGAATAGAGACCACATAACTTTACTCCTCCTTCTAAATTAAAGCAATGCTTTTCCCAGATCCTTAAAAATCGGCTTCAGACTCTCTATGACCTGATCTTGACTTTTTTAGACCACTTTGATCTTTATGCAATTCCCCACACATGTTTTTGTTCTTGGGACCAAAAGAACAGAGGCCCTGTCCACTCTGTTTGACTATTCTGGACTTTACAGTCCTGGGATGGAGAAGTCACTCCACAAATATCTTCTGAATTACTTCAGATCGAGTATTGGTTCCATCACCAGGCTTGTAACTTTGGAAAATTAATCTGATAATTTTTACCCTCATTTTCCTCAGTTATGAGATAGTTGCTTCAAAAATTTGCTTGGAAGATTAAAGGAGAATATGCTTATAATGATCAACTGGCCCCATAAAATTTTCTTGACCAAACTGGTATTATAAATATTCTAAATACCGTAAATATTTTAATGCTGGCTCTTCCATCTACTACCCCTATTCCTTTAGACATATTCCCCAAACTTTGAAAGCTTCCTTGATCTCTAGGATGGTATAATTATATCTCCTGAAGGGATCTGTTTCTGAACATTAAATGGGAAAAAAAAAAGTGTTGGTAGAAAACAGACGCTGGTTTAGGATAAATGTTGAACCATTGTTATAATAAATGTAGTTCAAAAAAATAAAATGATATTAAACTGAATTAAAAAGTTTAAAGTTTAATATAATTTTTAAAATTATATAAAAGTTCCTTATGTGACTGGTTTCCACAAATCTCATCCTTATTGTAAATTCCCCCAGCAGTTCCTCTCATTACTTCCCTGACCCTCAGTCCATGAAAAGTACAGGGTTGCTGGTGAAAACCTTCACTGCCAAGGTGTGGAAGCCTCACAGGAGCATGCATTTGCATTTCTCATGGAAACCGCTTGTAGTAGTCCACACAAGTCCTACTGTTTTCTGTAATTCTCTGCTCCTCACCATACACTACTTACCCCCAAATTCCTTTTCATTACCCCCCATTTTCATTAAGCCCTTTAATCTGCAACCTGTGCAATTTACCATTTCAGTTCTGCATTTCTTCTACGATTTCTCTTTAAATTATGCCTTCTACCATCACTGAAGCCACCTTCCCTTGAAGTCTCCCAGGCTGCATCTTCCCTCTATCCTGGCAGGTATTACACCACATGAGTATTGTCCACTATGCTATTTTCCTTTTGAGGATAAAGACCTTAATTTCCTTCTTCACCTGGTTCAATACCCACTGCATGACTCCTAAATCAATATGTGTTAAAAGGGTAAAAGTTTGATACCTCACCCCCAGTAGTGTAGAAAGTTCCAGTTCTCTCTGAGTCAGTCTTTGTTAGGCCTGATAGAAGTTATATGTGAACACTGACAAAACACTATTGGACATGGGAAGGTTATATACACTATGTTGCAACTTATAAATAAGAGGAGGTTGGGTAAGGTGGTACATTCCTGTAAACCCTGTTACTCAGGAGGTTGAGGTAGGCAGATTGTAAGTTCAAGGCCAGCCTTAGTAATTTAGCTAGATCCTCAGCTACTTAGCAAGACCCTGTCTCAAATTTTTAAAAAATTAAAAGTTCTGGGGATGTAGCTTAGTTTTAGGTAAAGTGCCCCTGGATTCCATCCCCAGTACCTAATAAACAAATTAATTAATTAATAACATAGCATACAAGGATGTGGAGGAGACTTAAGTGACTTAGAGCATCATTTTTTCATCTAAGAGAAATAATAGTGGGTAGTACATGAAGCCATACAGATTGAAGCACTTACAAAGGACTTAGAGAATTGTACACTAATTTTGATCTTCCCTCTTGTATTAGAATGTATAAACATTGTCTTACAAAAAACTACAAAATATATCAGAAACTTTTTAATTTGACCCATTGATTTCCACATGCCTATTTTATACAGAATGAATTCCTTCCTTTCTTTAAAGGCCACAAACCCTCTGCACTCACAGAAAACTTCCTGGAGCCTTCAGGCATAAGACCTAATTACCCTTTATTATCTTACTTTGCATAGGCAAAAATGGTGTGATTGCTCATGAACTTAAACAGCTTCCTTTTCAATCTGTTGACATTTATTGTATTGGTAATTAAAAATAATTTTAGGGATAAAATGAAAATAGGAGAGATTTGAGATAAATTCCAGCCTGAGGTTCTCAAAGTCAGGTATTTTTATCCTTCAGGCGTTTAGATGATCATTCTTGCACCAAGTACAGGTAATGATAATATGATCACTTGTATTAAATTTGTTCATTTATTAGCCATCATAAAAACTATGAGATTTTGTTTTTTTAATTTCACAAGGTACCAAAAACTGAATTCTTTGTTTCTGCAAGTAATAATGTTGCTTTGTCACTGTGACATCGTTGACCTCATCAAAACAGTGCCTTCCTAGGAGGCAAGTCCATGACGCACAGCATCATCTCACCCATTAACACACAGTTAGAGAGAACATGTGCTAGAATTCTGGACATTTTGAATAAAAAAAAAGGAGGTGATGTGTTATTTTTCCATGTTCACTTTGAAAATTAACAAGCAAATGATTATTTCCTGAATATATTTTATGGATTTTCTTTACCAGTGAAAGACCATGGACTCATTTATTCTGATGTTTTATGCGCCTACTGTCTGCTAGAACACAGTGGCAGAGGACACAGAGATGAGAGTCATGTTTTAAACAGCAATCATGAAATTCATTCCCACTGTAAAAACAAACTGATAGTAATATTAGTTTGTGATGATTTCTGTAGGAGAGTAAAATATAAGAGCCCTGAAATGTTAAACAAAACAAAATAAGACAAAAGTAGCAAAAGGGGCACAAAGATCGGACAGGAAGGGTTTGAGGGAGGAGAGTTTTGAGAAACAAAGGAAAATATTTGGAACGAATCTCAGTAGACAAGTGGAGGTAGCAGGGCTAGTCTCAGGAAAGTGACAACTGGGGACAAAGCATTATTACGTAAGAGGGAGAATATTCTGGAATGTGAGGTGTACCACTGTATCATTTTCAGGGAATTTCACATCACCCCTCTAGCTGGAGTGATCCCTGTGAAGTGGTTACCTGGTAAGTGCTTGACATGATAACTGATATCACCACAAGGGGTTTCCTGTGTTACGAGAGGAATTTGGAACTTCTTCCCCAGACAGCCTGGAGAGTCACTGAAGGATTTTCCTTAGAGCTGAGCTGGTGTTGGATATCTGTTGTAAATTATAGTTTGACAAATATGCAGCAGAAGTCCTGGGGAGCCACAGGTGTGCGTCAGAGCCCAGTGAGAAGATCGTACTGTAACTTAAGTGAGCAATAAGTTTCTGAGAGGGGATCAATGACTCCACGTGAGTTGAACAGGCATGGAATGGGGAGGGACTCTTCAAGACTTGGAATCAGAGACTTCATAGATCTTGTTACCACCATACAATATTCTAAGAGGAGTGGATTTGGGTCACATAGATGAGCATATTAACTATTGTGTCTTAAGACATATTTTATGCTTCTGTGTGTGATTTTTTAAACATAAGTTATGCTCAATCTTAATGCCTATGAAATTATTGTTTTATATTAGTGATGTTTTATCTTTGTCATATAAAAGAATTAGTGACTTAAAGGGAAATTAGCCATCAGGTGTTCCTCCTATTGTATTTTATGGATAATCAATCAGATTAGGACCCAAAGAAAAATATATGCAGTTTTCATAACTCCTAGGAACAGTCATCAAGGTGGCCACCAACCTGGGTCCTCAGCAAGTGACCTGTGAATCCAGTGTCCACAGCGATCTGGGAATCCTGCTTCATTCCTGATTCTTCTCTACCCCTCGGGTCTCTGAGTCCACACTGCTCATGGGGTCACTTCTCTCTCTCCGCTGTTCTGTCTTGCTTTGTTTTTCTGTGGTGCTGGGGCTGGAACCCAGCCTTGTGCATGCCAGGAAAGTCTCTACCACCGAGGTGCAGCCTCAGCCCTCTTGGAGTCTTTTCTAGGCTCCATTCAGTCTTGGAGCCAATCTTGAAGAAAGTTAGGGAAATGAATCAAGACAAAACTTGATTATTGAACTTCTAAGTGAAACTCTGTCAGAGTTAAAATTTCTCCATGTGTCTAAAAGCATCTGGTAGGATTTGTCTTTGGCTGTGCCTTGCAGGGTGACCTCTTCAGGAACGGGGCCTTGCTTCTTTGAATTTCAGTCACAGAGAATTAGCATGTACTAAAGGTATAGGCTACAAGGTGCAAGAGGTTGGGGCTCAGCTCTCTAGGAGTGACCTTGGTTGGGACACTGAACATCCTTGTCAGTCTCCTTGTCCGTAGAACAGGAATAATCTGGAAGTGATATGATATTGAACAAAGAAATCCCCTCCCTCTCTCACCTTAACCCCACTTATTTAATATTTTTTATATTATAGTTAAATAATGTTAACAATGTTGTTAAACCCCCAAATTTCTCAATTCCTTCTTCTTTGTACCCCTACATCACTCTCCACATGCCCCTACCATGGCAGCTCGGAGAAACTTCAGGTCGTTAGAGGTTTCTACTCTGTTTCCAAAATATGATCACAAAGCCCCACTTTTGTCCTGGTTGTTCATGAAACCGTCTTTTCCTTTAATACCTTGCTTTCTAGTTTCTTCCAGGTATGGTGTCTAGATGGTTACCTGCTTGTCCAAACGGTAAGTCACTACACCCCTAGCATCTGCCATCACTGGGGTCATTCCAGGACATCCAGGCCAACCTGTGCTAGGCCTGGTTACAACGTCATCAGTGTAACCAAAGTCCACATGTGATCATCACTCATAGGAAGAGTGCTTGTTTGATCTGGATCTCTTGAGAGCCATGCATAATTTCCTGTGGTTTTGGACACTTAGGTGCCTAGGTTGCCTCAGTCAAAGCAGCCCTGGGGTCTTCTGAGCTTCTGGGAGAGTCTTGTGTCTTCCCCAAAATGCTCAATTGTGAAAGTCATGGACTTTGGAACCAGACACGTGAGGGTTCAATGCCCCGACTCATGTAATAGGACCTGACTGACATTTACTTTGGTTAAATTATTAAACGATCTGAGTCCTAGTTACTACTTCAAAAAGTCATGGCAAGCATAAGATATGAAGTCCCAAGTACAATCTCTATATTTTATTTCCATTCATACTGCTACAACACTAGTTCAAACCACCACCAATGCAGCATTAGACCTCCTCTTCTTTTTCCTTATGTGTATGCCAAGTGGTCTCTCTGGTAATGTTCTTCACCCTGTAATGGCCCAGAGAGCTTTGAAAATGTGAATGGGTTGCTCCGTACCCCTCTTTAAAGAATCGCCTTTCCGTTGCACTTACAGTAAGAACCAAATGCAGTCATCCACCTCGGGGCAATGTTACCACTAACAGCACGCTGTCCAACACTGTGGTGCCGTAAGGTTACACCTCCTAGTGATTAGCTGGGTGAGTTTGTGCAGCACACTTTTTTAAAAATATTTTTTTAGTCATCGAGGGACATTTATTTTATTTATTTTTATGTGGTGCTGAGAACCAGACCCACTGCCTCACAGGTGCTAGGCAAGTGCTCTACCACTGAGCCACAGCCCCAGCCCACAAGCACACTCTTGATGTCCACACAGTAATGAAAGCGCCCAGGGATGCACTTTGCAGAATGCCTGGTCCTTAAGAGACCTGTAACTACCCTGCAGGCCAAGGCTGCTCTCCTGTCTCTCCTCAAGACCTTCCATGGCCTCCCACGTTTGAGACACATGTTTTTCCTGATTCTCACACCGTTCATGCTCACGAGAGCCCTGGACACTCTGGCGCTTGCTGTTTCCTCCAGCATGAAGGAGGAGCCCAGCTCTGAGGACTGGCTTACCCTGCCACCAGTTTGCACCTCCTCTAATGCACATCTGCCCAGGACTTCACTGCCCACTGCTTACCACTGTGCCTCCTTAAGTTATGCTCTGCAAATATTATCACGTTCTGAATTATTAAATTCTGTGGAATGTACATGTTAGTGAAATAAGCCAATCCCCAAAAAAACCAAAGGACGAATGTTCTCACTGATAAGCGGATAATGATACATAATGGGGGGTGGGAGGGAGGCAAGAATGGAGGAAGGAGGGACTTTATAGAGGGAAAAGAGGGGTGGGAGGGGTGGGGGAGAAGGAAAAATAACAGAATGAATCAAGCATCATTACCCTATGTAAATGTATGATTACACAAATGGTATGCCTCTACTTCATGTACAACCAGAGAAACAAGTTGTACCCCATTTGTTTACAATTTTTAAAAAATTTTATTTCCTTATTGTTGATCATCTATTTCTTTTTTCTCATGTATATGCTACCTTCACATGGAAAGGGGCTCTCTCTGTCCTGTTCTGGGATAATGGGGTTGTTGAGAACATAGTAAGTCCTTCCAGGACTGATTCACGAGTTTACCTCTTTATGATTGTGTGACTCTGGGTAATTTTCTTAGTTTCCATCCCTAAAACTATCAATTAATTCTAAAGTGCCTAATTTCAAACAGTGCATTCCATCACACAGTAAATTCTCCACGAACGTGTTGTTATAATTGTGGCTGCTGCCTCCCACTCATAGGACAGGAGGTACTCAGTAAATACATTCAAGCACGGTGCATGTTCTGTTGTTCACAAACCTCACACTGCAGTGCAGACACAGGCATCTGAACAGTCATCCTGTTCTTGTGGAGGTCTGGAGATGCTAATGGGGAACTTAAAGGAAGTGATTCTCCAGTCTTCCTAAGCGGGGCAGACTGTTTTCGGAAAGCAGGCACCAAATGAATTGCAGTTGGAATAAAAATTAGGCACTCATCAAAGAAGGAAGACAAGAAAGCAAATCTAGGAGAGTAGAAAAAACTGCAATAACTCAAAAAAGACAGGGGAACAGGGATTGGTAGGAGGACAGCAGCAGTCAGGAGGACATGGACAGCCATCTGTAGGGTTCACTTACCTGGGAAGTCACACTAGTAACTGCAGTGGTCCTGAGATTGAGTTTTATAATAAAAGCCAACAGGGCAGTATCAAACGTTTCTAACTATGAAATTCAAGGGATCATACCAGCGTTAATTATCTTCAATTAGATCAATAACTTTAATTAATTGTAATTAACTAAACAAGAATAGTGTACTTCTCTTGGACAAGGAGAAAGTGAAGGAAGACTGTACTTTTGGAAGCTTCTTCTAGAACGGGGCTAAGTCTGCATCCACAGGAAGATGGGAAGGGAACAGGTTTAGGGAGACTGAGAACAGCGGGTTCTACTTTGGCTGCCCCAGAGATGTGGGCTTTGAGAGAGGGAAAATGCAAAGATGCACTGATACATCTATTTTGGAAGAGAATTTTATGTAGTCATGCATATAGGAAATGCAGAATTAGAAATAGCTCAGTGGTATATGAGCCTGAATTTGGAAATGTTACTTTGGACGTGTGGTAAGTTCTTCTGTAAGTATTTAATTTGTTAGAACTCTGTTAACTGTTTCCTATGAGAGAATGTTTTGGCAAGAGTTTATATGAAAACTGATCATTTTGGTTTGGTTAGAAGAGTCCTGGTTTTTTAACAAATTTTCTTAAGTAATTATTACTACCAACCCCCTTTCCTCACCAAAGAAACCTAGGCTTGGATCAGAAACTACATGTAAGTCAAATGATAAGGAAACAAACTGAAGAACTGAGAACTCTCACCTCAAGAGGAATTTATAATCTAGTGTAGGAGGTGGACATAATTGAATAAAATATGTTTAAAAATTGCTATCAGAGAGAAAGAAAAAATATGTCAAGTTTTGGAAGTCAAGAGTCACTTTTAATTCCTGCCTTGGCTTCCTGAGCTCTGCTAGGCTGATGTCAAACATGCATACAAGGCTTTTTGCGGGGGCTTTGTTAAATGTCACTTCAGGAGGGTGACCGCCTGAAGTGGACAATGCCATGCAGTAGACACTCTGAGAACTCCCTGGAAACCAGTGTGAAGTAGGCATAATTATTGCCACTTAGAGAGGGGGACCCACAATTTTAGAGAGAAAGTCACTTGTCATAGGGAGGCAGAATTTGAGTGCTGTTGTCCAAGTGCTTTCCTCCCACTCTTCTGCGTTAGGGGACACTGATCTTCTCCAGGCAGACTGTGTAGAGAGATGCATGCATGGGCCTCTCAGATGAGGCCGTGGATTCTGACAGTGCAGGAGGAAAGAGGCTTCTCATCAGGAAAGGCGATTGCTGTTGAGCCAACAGGAGTGGAACCACTCACAGCTGAGTCAGCTCAGCTGAAATAACACTGAGTGGTCGAGGAGGATGTTATAATCAACAGTGTCAAAAGTAGCACTCAGATCAAGCAAAATTAAAACACTCAGACTGTCAGATGCCAACTGCATTAATAAATCTTTAAAAAGAAAATCACAGGCAAGAGTTACCTCTACAGTGGAGTGATAAAAAGTGGGGTTCACTTACTCAGGGAGGTAGAGTCCTTCCTTCCAGCTAGCTGGTTGACACTGGCTGGGGACATCCCTGTCCAAGGAGGCATACCTGCTTCCTGAGGAAATGGCCACACTGAGCACAGCCAGTTGCTCCCTCAGACCTAACTGCACTCTCAGGACAGGGGGACCCATTCACTGGACAGTCACGGTTGCTTTAGGGATTCTGGTGAGCACTCTAACAAGTGGTATGTGCTCAGAAATGGCTGAGACACAGCCCTGGCCACAAGGTGCTTATGGCTTCATGGCCTTGTACCTCCTTCGTAAACTCAGCAAACACTATTTAATATCAAAAAATTCAGAGTATTTGAGAAAATCATGGAAAGATGAGACATGGCCTCTATTCATAAGGCCTTCCAACTTCCTTTGAACCAAGAAGGAAGCAACAATTGTCATTTTCTTAGAATATGCTGTAAGGGATTGTCCTCCAGGGGATGATTGCACCATTTATCACTCAAACTGGAATTTTAAGAAAGACGAAGGAACTACTAATGATTCCATTAGGCCAGCAGCTGTAACTAGTGCTGTATGGAACAGATTGATAGGCCCAGCCCCTGTGCTCTTAGAACTCAATGTGAGAGACCATCACTCTCTTGGAATCTGGGATAACTGTATTTGGACAGGACAGTGAACAACCCAGATGCCACATCTCAGGTGTCTTTTCTTGGGACTAGGGATGTGGCTCGGTAGCAGAGCATTTGCCTGGCATGTGTCAGGCCCTGGGTTTGATCCTGGTATTGCAAAAATAAAAAGCAAAACAATAAAACTATTTAAATATCTTTTTCTTTTCTTTTGACCTGCTGTTGTTACATGTAGATGAAATGTGGGTACTTCACTCTCCAATTCTTATCTATTCATTTCTGACTGTGATGAGACATGATCAAAAGTCATTGACATATGCTTGCATTGAAAACTTGATCCATCTATGGCTTCCAGTCACAAGCTCCCAGGAGGATTTTATACACTTGTTCAAAAAGAACCCACAGCTTCCTATGCTGGTCCTCAGATGGACTAGCAAATTCATTGTATATGTTTCATTTGGTATTTTATGAAGATGGTTTGAAATCTGGACTCCACGTTCTAAGCTCCTTCTACATTGTGCTTGGGCTAAAATTCCACAAAAAGAGAATTGTATTTGTGTTTCATGATTATAATATCATTTCTGTTATCAATGTCACAGTGATAGGATGAAATTATGGCTTTACTGTTAGAACTGTAGGGAAATCTCTGGATGTATGGGACTTGAGCCCAGATCTAAAGCAGGCATCAGTTCTGTAACATCTAGGCTCTGAATGAAGCAGGATGTTCTGCTCCATTGAAGCCAAGTTAATCTGGTGTGAGACCCCACGGGGCATAACCACGTAAAACTTTTGTGACATGAATATTTCAAAGAGTGCTGTACTGAGTTTACCAGTCCATGGTTTCAGGGACAGTAGTTAACCCAAATATTAGTTCTGTATTATTCATTAAGGCTTATCTTGGAGATTTCAAAAGTTTCTTTTCTGAGATATGAATAAAGATTTAATAGCTCCTTTAAACTTTAAATAAATTCTTGTATGACTTATTTTAAAATATGAAAACATCCTAGTCAGAGGACCTGCAAGATTTTGTGTCTCTTGTGTGTCCGGATTTCAATTATCTTGTCCCATGTGCATCTGCATCTACCCCACAGTTCAACGCTAATTCAGGGATCATCGCTCCACGGATGCATTGTCCCATCTGCCCTCCTGCCTCGCTGTGCAACACCTGGGTCAAGAATCACAAGTGAGTGATCTTACTCGTCTGCAGGCCCACAACTGGTGGCTGTCGCGCTCTTTTGGAGAATCATGAGCATAGCTGCTTGGCAACAGACATGGTGTATCCACACGGGAATCAGAGACTTTATTGCAGAGAAAGGATTCATACAAGGTCAAGTTGCTTTGTCACCACACGGAGTTGTTCTTCTTGAAATGGAGTTTCTGGTCTGGATGTGCCCATTGTATAGTTCTAAGCATGGCTCTAAAATCCTTGGACAATAAGAACCGAGGAGCATCATCAGTGCTGGACTAGGCTTGGAGGATGAGATCCTACTGAGAACCTAGGCTGGATGCTGAAATGAGATGGGACTTTTGAGGATCTCAGCAGGAAGAGGGTTTATGTGGGAGGAATGCAGGAAATCTGTGGCCAGAGGAATGGCTGTGGCCATCTTAAAGTATGGCCTCAAAATTCTTCCACAATCCCCTCTAAACAGATCGGTTAGAGTCTCCTCCTTTTGAATCTGGGTCCTGGTTCTGATTTCTCCACAGAATGCAGTACAAGTCATGCCGTTCCATTTTTCAGACCTAGGTCTCTGAGAATGCCCACTCTAAGAACCCAGCCTCCGTGTTAAGAGGAAGCCTAGACAAGTTCACACAGGGAGACACATGGGAGGCCAAAGCAGGAGGTCTCAGCCAATAGTCCAGCTGACAACTGAGCTGGGAGCTAGAGTCAGGTACCAGCATAAGTGAAATGTCTTCGGATGCTCAAGTCCCCAGCCTTTTAGCCTTCCTGCTTTGAATTATAAATTTGGGGGGCAGATATAAACCATACTGGCTATGCCTTGTCTGAATTCATGACCCAGAGAAAATATGAGAGATGATAAATTGTTATTTTAAACCAATAAGTTTTAAGACCATGAGTTGTACAAAAATAGATAAGCAAAATATTATTTATTACCTCTTTGCAAAGTCAATTATCTACCAGTACAAGCATTCTATTATTTCTACCTTTTGGTTCTCAAAGCTGAAAAATACTTTCCTTCACTCTTGGTGCAGACACCCACTCTAACTCTACGCAGGAGCAATATGACTCTAG
Source organism: Sciurus vulgaris (assembly GCF_902686455.1). Classification (NCBI taxonomy): domain Eukaryota; kingdom Metazoa; phylum Chordata; class Mammalia; order Rodentia; family Sciuridae; genus Sciurus; species Sciurus vulgaris. The sequence goes on along the minus strand of NC_136461.1, from coordinate 206,501,787 downwards.
AGATATAAACCACTGAATGCAGATCATTATATTTCCTTCCTTAGCCAGTCATGATAATTGCTCAAAGAGAAAATAATCAATAAGTCTGTATTGAATAAATGAATAAATAACATGTGTTTTGAGCAATGGATTTGTGAAAATCCATTGGAAGAATAAAGGGCAATATGGAATTTAGACATTCCCACCAATCATCCTCACCATTCTATCAATATGAGGGTTATGTGTATTCCTTGGCTTCTTAGCATGGAAGATCTCTACTTGAACATGCCTTAGGCCTGCTTCTTCAATGTGCTTTTACAAAGTGCATTTTTTAAAGTAATTTCCAATTTACATTCAGTTGCAAGAAATAATGGAGATAAGTATCATATACCCTTAACCCATTTTTCCTAAGGGTAACGTCTTCCAAAGTATGGTCTGATATCACAACTAGGTTACTGACATGGATACAGTCTAAATATACAACATTCCATCACTACAAAGACCTGTCAGACTGTCCTGCCACAGTTACATCTGTCTCCCTCCCAGCCCTATTCTCTATAATTCCTAGAAACTGTTAAGATGCTTTCTAGTTCTATAATTCTGTCACTTGAGGAATGTTCTATAACTGGAATCATAAAGCATGAAAGTTTGAATATTCGATTTTTATTCAGTACATTCTCTGGCAATTCATACAAATTGTTGCATGTGTTGACAACATCATTTTATTGAAGAACTTTATCTGTGGTATAGCTGTACCCCAGTTGTTCAACTGTTCACCTAAATAAGGTAATTGAGGTTGTTCCAGCTTGTGAGTGTTAGAAATACAGCTGGTAAAATCATTTGTGAATGGGTTTTAGTATGGATATACATTTTATTTCCATGGGATAAGAATTTCTGTGGGATATGAGTACAGTTGTTTGGTCATTTGATATTTACATACTTAGTTTCTATTAAAAAAAAATTCCAAAATGTTTTCCATGTTAGATGGACATAGTTGTGGACTCAGCAATGAATGAGTGAGTCAGTTTTGCCAACGCTACCCTAAGTTTAATGCCATTAGGAATTTTATTGCAACCTTTCTGATATGTATATAATAATAGCTCATTGGGATTTTAACTTGCATTTTCCTAAGTGCTAAAATTTTTACCTTCTATAATTCATCTTTGATAAAATGTCCATGTTTTGTACCTCTTGTCTATTTGGATTATGCAATTTTTTAACTGTTGAAATTTGAAGGTTCTTCATATGTTTATAAGGTATGAACTTCGAAAACCTTTCCTCTTTCCCTCCAGCTCATCTTGCCCTGCTCTTATGGGCTCCTTCACCAAGCAGACATTTTAAATTTTGATCAAGTACAATTTATCAATACTTTTCTTTTATGAATTGTGCTTTCCTTACTGAGCATAGAGCTCAAGCTCAAGATCCTGAAGATTTGCTTTGATGCTTTTTCTAAAAGATGCATAGTTTATATGGCATATTTACATCAATGATCCATTTCTGAATTAATTTTTGTACAAGTTTTGAGATATCAGAATTCATTATTTGCATATGGATAGCAGCACACTCAGGAAATATTTGTTGAAAATTTTGCATTTCTTCCATTGAATTTCTTTCCCAACTTTATGAAAAATCAGTTTGGCATGTTTGTGTGGATCTATATCTTGGTTCTCTTTTATAGTTTTGATCACTAGAAATCCATAATAAATCTTGAAATAATATAGACTGATTCCTTCCAATTTACCCTTTTTCAAAAAGTATTTTTGCTATTCTTCTTTTTGTTTCCACATAAATTTTAGTTCATCTATCTATGAAAAAAAACCTTGACTGGATGTTTATAAACTTTATATCAAACCTATACATCTATTTGGGGAGAATATGCATTTTTATTGTGGTGAGTCTTCTATGGTTCTGTGTGTCTCTCCATTTATCTAGGACTGCTTTTCATATCTCCCACCAGCGTTTTATAGTTTACAGCACGTGTACAAATCTGTATAGGTCTAAATAATTCCTGTTTATGTTTTCACAGATTTATCCATGAATATTTCATTGTTAAGTAATTGTAAATGATATTGTGTTTTCATTTTTGTGTTCATGTGATCATTACTAGTATATAAAAATACAATGGATTATTTTCATGTTTATCTTCCTAAATTCATTATTAGGTGTATTTAATTATATCTTCTTTTGCATATCCTATGTAAATAATCATGCCACCTACAAATACAGACGGTTTTATTTCTTCCTTCTGATCTATAAAGATCTTCTTTTAATTACTTTTTTATTGCACTGATAAATTTCAAGTGCAATATTGATATGGGTTTTGGATACAGACATTGTTATTGCCTCATTTTGATATTAAAGATAAAGCACTAATTATTTCATCATTAAGTATATTAGATTAAATTTTTCATAAGTATTCTTTACCAAGGTGATCAAGCCCCCTGTAGTCCTATCTAAGAATTATCATTGATGTGTTTTGAATTTTATCATGTTTTTTATGTGTCAATTGACAGGACCATATAATTTTTCTATTTTAGTCTATTAACATGGTGGATAATAGAGATTTATTTTCAAATGTTCAGACAACTTTGCATCCTTGGAATAAACTGGTTGGTTTTAGTGTCAATACTTTTTAATTTATTGCCAAATTATATTTGTGCATATATTGTTAGATTTTTCCAAAGGATACTTGGTAATATTTTTTTTAAAGAAATGTGGCTAAGTGTGAGGTAATGCTAGCTTCCTAAAGTGAATTGGAAATTGTTCCATCCTCTTCATTTCTGGCAAAGGTTATATACAATTGGAGTCAATTTTTCATGAATGTTTGATGGAAACATGAGTCTGAAGCCTTCTTTGGGGGGGGTTCTAAATACAAATTGTCTTCATGTATGTCTTGAGTAATTTTGTCCTCTTCAAAATAAGTGTTGACTCAATCGCTAAGCAATAGTATTAAGAAATGGGGCTGCTGAGTGTTGCCTAGGTTTGGCGAGCTCCACCTTCTTAGGTGGGATCATGTACTTTGCAAAAGAACTGGAGGAAACCAGCTGGGTCCTTCTGCTTCTCCACTGTATAAGGTTGAGCATTCATTCCCCGTGGGGAGGCAGCAAAGAAACACCCCTTGAGCATTTCAGGCGTCCTAAGTGAAAGAAATCGGGAAAAGTACAAGCGTTCCGTCTTCCTAGATGCAGAGGTCTTTCTGGGTAGGCATTTTAAAAATGTAGGTTCCCAGTCTCTATCCCAGAAACTCTGAACTTACTAAATCTGGGGCAGAGCTCTGAACTATGCATTTGAAATGTTGTCCATTGGGTTATTTAGTCTCATCAAAGTTTGATCATCAGTGTTTGATTCCAGATATCGTAAGGAGTTCCTTGATTCTTACAGGCTTTAAAAAAAAAAAATCTTACCTTAACTACAAATTAGGTCAGCACAGATTTAAAAATTAGGAAAAATGAATCCCCATGAAGATCAGGCCACTTTCTGAATCAACAAGCATTATTTTACACACATTTATTTTATTTCTCAAATGACATTATAACTTTTCCAAAGAAACAGCTGCACATCATGTTTATTCTATATTCATGTTTATATTTGTATTTATTATGTACATAGCAGGTGGCTTAGAAAGTATTCACTTAATAAGTAATCTCAAATAATGCTCATCTTCTTATTTCTGTGTGTTTTACACAAGGCCAACCCATAATAACACCCTGCATGTTAGCCTCCATCGAAGGCTTGCAACTAAAACTAGCCAGAGAGATAACGGGATTCAACTCCATCCCCACTGTCAGAATCTTGGGGAAATTCAGGCTGACACTGAAGCTTCCATTGTCAAGTTTTGGATCATCACCCCTCAGCCTCCTTCCTCTGCCAGGAAAAGGAAGGACTCGCTTCTTTCTGCTCTGCCCTAGAGTACAGAATGCTGCATGATCCCTTGTGCAAAAGATCCCTAGAAGAGTCCACAGGCAGAAGCAGCATCGTCAGGAGGATCCAGAGTGGTCTGATACATTTTGTGCACTGCAATCTTTAGAGAGAGATAGATGAAGTGCGGGTGTCCGTTTCATTATTTCTTAACTTTGAGAGCAAGCCAAGTTCATTTTTCCCTTCCAGACTCCATTTTCTTATTCATGATAACTCGATAGTAATTGTCTCTGCCTCACACGATTGTCCCGAGAAGTGATCCCTGTGAGGAGGTAACACATAGCAAACATTCAATAAGAGTAATATACTGTTTTCAAGAAAGACTTGCATCAGTCTGAAGTCATCTAAGAATTCAAAACTAAAAACTGGGTCTCAGAAGCATTTAAGTAAAAGGAGTATGTTATTGGTTCAGCTCACCATAAAGTGAAGAGACCAGGCGACCTCCAGCAGTACACCTCCAGATGCTTAGGCGACTGGTCTTTCTCAGCTCTTTTTTCTCCATTTGGAGTCCAATATGGCTCATTCAAGGTCCAGCTGTGTCTAGCATGTGCTCTCGTAAAGGGAGACACATCCTCATTAAACATAGAGTCCCTCCAAAAGAAGTGTCTTTCCCTAGATCCAGGTATCAGGATATGAAGTAATGGGACTCTTCGGACAGAGAATATCAGATTCATCCCAACCCTTATGGAGGGAAATACTGAGACCTGTGTATTAAAACTCCTTGATGAAGTCAGGCAATTCCAGATACAGGAAATAGAGGAGGGTTACTATACTTGAACATATTGAAGAAAGAAATATTGGTAATGAAACAATTAGAAACATCCACCATATACCATCTGTAACTCTCCTAGCATAAATATATAAATATATACTGTTCTTCACAAATATATAATTTCTTAAATATCTACCAAGTGTAATGCCACCATCTCATATTTAATTGGAACAGTTTATCTAACCCCATAGCAGACGGTCTAAAGTTAGCATTGACATCAAGGTTCACAATTTCTGGGGCTATGTACATTGAATAACCCCACATCACACAAATGGTGGCAGAGAAGAAACAGGAAAAGTTTCTAGGTGGACAAGAAGAGAAGAGGAAACTTCTCTGATTTCCCAGCTCGTGATCCAGGTGTGGCTGATGTAGTCAGTTCTTGGGGCTGTTGATTCCACTCTTTACAACAGTACCTCCTATCCATTTTCCTGTATGACCTTATTTAAGTGCTATATTAGGGAGGATTCCCCTACCGAAGAAATAAATTAAGAAGGATCTAGCTTCATTTTAGATATCATGCTATCTGGTAACTAATTATAACTGCAGCATGTTTGGAATTTGGAGATTGCCTACTATGAAATAGTAAATAAATATATTTATATCTTCTCCTCTGTTTCCTGACACAGAGCTACTAAATAATGTATAATTCCCTGAGTGTTAATGGTAGGAGGATCTTTTGTTATCTTTTTATACAAAACTACTTAAACTATGTGAGTTCCTAAATGATGGGGTTATCTATCATTATTCATGTGAAGCTTTTGAATCAAAGGTGATTTTATGCCAAGAAGGGAGTAGGGTGCACCCCTAGCGGGTATCAGGAGGGCCTGATCACCAGAAAGATCAAGTGTTTAGAGCATTCAAGGAGAGCATTTGAGGGGTGGATCTTCCTGTGACCTCCCACACAACCTCCAGGAGAGGCAGAGGACACAGGCAAACCTCTGTGGAGACCAAGCTCTTAAAAATTCTTAGACAATGAGATTTGATGACCTTCCAGAGTAAGGCCCAACTCCACAGGGACTCAAGCTCCTGTGCCTGGGGATGCTTCCAGGTCTCACTTTAAGTACCTCTTTATCTGACTGCTATCTCTATTCTTTTTTAAAAAATTGTTCTTTTTAGTTATACATGACAGTAGAATGTATTTGGGTAAATTATGCATAAATAGAGTACAGTCATTTCTTTTTTTTATTTTTTTTTATTGTAAACAAATGGGATACATGTTGTTTCTCTGTTTGTACATGGCGTAAAGGCATACCATTTGTGTAATCATAAATTTACATAGAGTAATGTTGTTTGATTCATTCTGTTATTTTTTCCCTTCCCCCCACCCCTCCCACCCTTCTTTTCCCTCTATACAGTGCTTCCTTCCTCCATACTTGCCCCCCTCCCTAACCCTAACTCTAACCCTAACACTAACCCTTCCCTCCCCCCATTATGTGTCATCATCCACTTATTAGCCATATCATTCGTCCTTTGGCTTTTTGAGATCGGCTTATCTCACTTAGCATGATATCCTCCAATTTCATCCATTTGCCTGCAAATGCCATAATTTTATCATTCTTTATGGCTGAGTAATATTCCATTGTATATATATACCACAGCTTCTTTATCCATTCATCATTTGAAGGGCATCTAGGTTGGTTCCACAGTCTGGCTATTGTGAATTGAGCAGCTATGAACATTGATGTGGCTGTATCTCTGTAGTATGCTGATTTTAAGTCCTTTGGGTATAGGCCAAGGAGTGGGGTAGCCGGGTTAAATGGAGGGTCCATTCCAAGTTTTCTAAGGAATCTCCACACTGCTTTCCAGAGTGGCTACACTAATTTGCAGCCCCACCAGCAATGTATGAGTGTACCTTTCTCCCCACATCCTCCCCAACACCTGTTGTTGCTCGTATTCTTGATAATCACCATTCTAATTGGGGTGAGATGGAATCTTAGGGTGGTTTTGATTTGCATTTCTCTTATTACTAGAGATGTTGAACATTTTTCCTTATGTTTGTTGATTGCTTGTAGATCTTCTTCTGTGAAGTGTCTATTCATTTCCTTAGCCCATTTGTCGACTGGACTATTTGAATTCTTGGAGTAGAGTTTTTTGAGTTCTTTATAGATTCTGGAGATTAGTGCTCTATCTGAAGTATGATTGGCAAAGATTTTCTCCCACTCTGTAGGCTCTTTCTTTGCATTGCTGATCGTTTCCTTTGCTGAGAGAAAGCTTTTTAGTTTGAATCTATCCCAGATATTGATTCTTGCTTTTATTTCTTGTGCTATGGGAGTCCTGTTAATGAAGTCTGGTACTAAGCCAACATGTTGAAGATCTGGACCTACTTTTTCTTCTATAATCTGCAGGGTCTCTGGTCTGATTCCGAGATCCTTAATCCATTTTGAGTTTAGTTTTGTGCGGGGTGAGAGATATGGGTTTAGTTTCATTCTGTTGCATATGGTTTTCCAGTTTTCCCAGCACCATTTGTTGAACAGGTTGTCTTTTCTCCATTGCATAGTTTTGGCCCCTTTGTCTAGTATGAGAAAATTGTGTTTATTTGGGTTTGTGTCCGTGTCCTCTATTCTGTACCATTGATCTACCTGTCTACAGTCATTTCTAATTAGGATGGTGTTCTAATGGCTGTACACAATGCACAGTTACCCTGGTCATGTACTCGAACACAAGGCTAAGGTAGGAACGTTGGGTTGGATTAACTCTTCTGTCCTTCCTATTCCTTTCCCATCTCCCTTCCCTTCATTCCCCTTCTTCTAATCCAATGGGCTTGTATTCTTCTTCTCCCCACCCTCCTTAGTTTTGGGTTAGCATCCATGTATCAGAGAGAAACTTTGGCCTTTGGTTTTTGGGGATTGGCTTATTTCACTTAGCATAATATTCTCCAGTTCCAACCATTTATGGGCAAATGCCATTATTTCATTCTTCTTCGTGTTTGAGTGATATTCCATCACATATATATATATATACCACTTTTCTTTATCCAATTATCCTTTGAATGACACCTAGGTTGTTTCCATAGCTTGGCTACTGTGAATTGAGGTGCTATAAACATTGATGTGGCTGTGTCACTATATTATGCTTATTTTATGACTTTTGGATAAAGACCCAGGAGTGGGGTAACTGGGTCAAATAGTGACTCCATTCCAAGTTTTCAAAGAAATATCATCTGTATTCTTATAGCAAACTGGTCATATAAGTGTTTCCCTTCATTCTTTGAGACATCTTAGCAAATTAATTAACTCCAGGTGGAAACTGTGGTTGCAGATTATTGCTCAGAAGTCCTGATGACAACCCACTAATGTGACTACTGTCAGTGGGTCATCTTGTAAAACTGAACACTCAGTTACTGGGATCTGTCACAGCCTCAGAACAGAATTGATTTAAATGATCCCAGTTGGTGTCAGTGGAGAAACTCTTATAATATGGGGAAAATCTCCCATGAATCTGGTCATAAAGTGTTTTGCATTTAATGTGAGAGTTAAGGGCTAAAAGTTTTTCCCGTCAGACCTACAACCTTGGAAAGGTATAGGACTTAGCAGTCACTGAAACATATACCTTGAAACTATCAAAATCCACTTCATTTTTATTTTACCTATCCCAATGATAAGTAATTAGTTCAAAGGATCTTGGTAGAATATGACCCTTGTACCAAGACCTTAGAATATGGTTTCTCTGTCTTAGCGGTTAAGATCCAGCCTTAGAACTGGCCTGACATTTCTTCCCTCACATCCTATTGGTCAAAACAATCATATGACTGGCCTGGCTTCAAAGAATGAAGAAATAGATCTTATTTCTTAATGGGAAGAGTCTCTTTTCAAAGTTATACTGAATAGAGAATTAGATATAGAAGAAGAATGATTCTTATTTGTTACAACAAACTTATTTGTTAATTTATTTGATTATTTATTTTAATTTTTTAAATTTTATTTGTTCTAATTAGTTGTACATGACAGTAGAATGCATTTATACATTTTGACAGATCATACATAAAGAGAGTGAAACCTCTCATTTTTCTGATTATATATATTGCAGGATCACACCGGTCAGTGATTTTCCACAGTGCCCAGGAGTGCCTGGCAGGTATTAGGTAATCAATAACTTTTGACTAATTTAAGTTAAAGGTGATATTTGTTGTCATGCACTATGTCATGGCCTGGGAGTCACAGGCCATTTACTCCCTTATTCATTAGCTCACTCATTCAAAAATATTTCAGAAGTGCAGTGTACTCAGTGGTTCAGAGCACTGACTCTGGAGCCAGGCTGTCTAGGGTTGGATTTTGCCCTGCTGTTCATTCACCACCTAGGTAACCATGAGCAAGAAATGAAACCTCACCCCGCCCAGTTTCCATTACAATCATTTGCCTATCTCATAGGTTTCTTTGCTAGAATTGATTTAAGTTCCTATAAAACAATCATATTGTTACCTGGCACAAAATAAATAATAAATAAATAAATACATAATATTTTAAAAATATTTATTGAGCTCTTATATGCTACGAACAGAACTAGGTATTAGGGGGAAAAAAGCAATTGTGAACCTTGTCTTCATAAATTCCTCAAAAGAACTGATAGAAAATAGATGAGTAAACAAATGGATATGGTATTATGAAGTGAATTGCACAATATGATTGATGTAGTGTAAGGAATGAGGGGTAGAAAGGTCACAGAATCAGTGTGACCGTCTGAGGGGTGTTAGCAATGTCACTCAGGAGTGAAGGATGAGAAGGGGCGAGTCCTGGAAAGAAGTAGGAAAAGAGGATTCCAGAGTATTCCGGTGGAGCCATAGTAACTTCAAAGGCTGTGAGCAAAGAGGACATTTACCAGAAGGTCAGTGTCCGACTGCCAACTGGGCCACAGGCAGGTGGAGGAGCCCAGTATGAGGAAGCAGGCACTGGCTGGAGGAACCGTCTTCCCAGGGCTTGGTGGCCCTCTCTGTGTGCCCTAAGTTTCCAGATGTGCTGAACTGATTCACAGTAGCTGCCGGAAGTCAAGGGAACGCTCTCAAATACCTTAGACACAGGAATCTCAGAGCAGGGGCTCGAGTGCGAGCTGGACTGCAGACCTAAGCTCCAACCACCAATGTAGCTAAGCCTCAGCTGTCCCCCGGCATGTTGGTGCGGGATGGTGGACGGGTGCGTCATGGGCTCTGGTCTGAAGCTCCTTCACCTTAGATGTGGCAGCAAGGAAAAAAAGTGAGAGGACAGGGTCCACCTCAGGAGCAAGTCTTGCCTCAGCCCTGAAGAAAGAGTGACAGTTTCCAGTGGATGGTGACCCTGTAAAGTGTGACGTGGTACCTGTGAGAGTCTGATAATTAGCACCTAGGGAAAGGTGCTGGAGACTGACCTGGGGGATAAGGGTCTTCTCCTCTGACACAAGACATTTTTTACTATCACTGGCTCTTCATTCTTCAGTCCAAACTTCAGAGTTTGTGTTTTTATTTCTTTCTGTTCCCTTTTTCTCTCTCTCCCTCCCTCCCTCTCTCTCTCTCTCTCTCCCCCATCCCCAATTCAGACCATGTCTATAGACAGCTGAAGTGTCCCTGGATTTCTGAACTATATTATCTCCCTTCACTACTTATCCTCTTTCACACATGACATTCCAGGCTTCCCTGAAAATGGCAGGTGCCACAGCAGAGTGTGGCTTTAATTACAAACATTTCCCCACCATCCCACTCCGGACTAAATAACATTTATCATGTGCCTGAGACAACCAGAACAGTTCTCTGCCCTCTTTTCTGAAGAGCTTTCTGGACATGAAAGCCACTCAGCAGTGCTGGGGATTGAAGTGGCTGTACCATGAACAACCCCCAGCATAAGCCAGGCCCACATACCCTTGTCCATACAGAGACCACGGAGGTCAGTGAAATCACTCAGGTGAGGTTTCAAGATTCTGTACGACTCAAGTAAGTAGAGTCAAAGTAGCAGGAACAAATTATCAGAGCAGAATATCTCCCAGGAAATTTTAAGTGGACATGTATGGAAATTGCTTGAAGGATTCCCTGTACCATTGGTATTACCTCAACATCAGTTGATCAAAATAATCCAACTCAGAAATTCTTTTTTCCAAACAGACATGACCCCACTGTCCACCAGCAAAGCTCGTTACCCTGTGGTGTACTTGCTCCTTTAGAATGTTCATACTTAAGTTTTTAATTACTTTTAAACTACAAAATCAAACCTCAGAATAGCTATGAAACGGATGGAATGTGGAGAATTTTGTCTGAGGAAACTAGTCTAAACGGCTTCCTCAAGGAGGTGCTTTGGAAGGGATGGTGTAGAATCTGAATGCTGTCAAAATCCCACTTCCATTATCCCCAGCGGTGTCTTGAGGATGCATGGAAAGCAGGAGTAGAGGAAGAAAGAGGTCTTTCTAAATAAAGAGTCTTGGAAGAAAAATGCAGACCTTATGCCGGGCAACAGATACGAAAAAAGGGTGTTAAGTAGTGCAGACAGTGGAGGAAAGTAAAATCCGTAGAGAAGAGTAGAAACAATGATTCCAACAAGAAGTAAGGAGCAAAACGTCAGTAGGAATGATGTCAGGTTTCTGAAATTCTTGAAGGATTGCACAACCCTGTGACCTTCTCTGGGGCCCCCAGTGGGGTGACAGACTTCTCTCCCTTGAACCAGGGCTTTCGTCCTGGGAACTCCTGCATCCCATGGAGTGAGGAAAGCGGATCAGCCTGTGTGGTGGAGGAAAACAGGGATGAAGGATGCTTATGCCCCGTTACCAGCTCCTGTGAAGCCCGGCTTCTGGGATATTCGTCAAGTCACCCCTGGCTCGTTTTCCTATCCAAGTGTGGGCTCCTTTACCCAGTTCAGATGGCGTATGAGTTAAGCACAGGGTCATCTCTCCGCAGGAAGGCTTCCATTCAGGAAGTTCTTAACAAACCCAGCAGCACCTGGAGTTGTGTTGGGAGGTCACAGAAAATCAAGAGCAGGGCCTAGAGTCTCTGGAGAAGCCGGGTCCTGGGAGGGGGAGGAGATGCCTGTGGAGCCACACAGTGACCACGGGTCAGAGATTGAGGGACTGCTGGGGTCTGAGAGCCTCTTGTCTGTTTCTTGCAGTCACGAGGTGGTTCCCAGACATCAGCAAGGACTTCACACAGACCGGGAAGCATCTGAGAGTGGGGCTGAGGGACTCTAGGACCAGTGCTTGGGGACCCAAGCACTTAATCACAGCACACAGGGCAGACAGAGCACAGGCAAGAAAGGTGCCCAGCAGTGACTGCAGACCATGCCTCTATCCTGGACCCAGGCATGGTCTTGACTCCCAGGGAAGACCAGCTGTCCTCACATGACAGGTAGATTTGTCACTCGCTTGATCAGAGGGGCTCAGATTTAATTTAAAACTTTTACATTAGATGGGTTAACATAGATTTAAATATTATAAGACAATTTTTTCAAAGAAAAGTAAGATACCAATATGTACCCCATATATTCTTGCAGAATCATTTAAGAGGAAAACATATATACTATCAGTCACACCCTAAGAAGATGAAATAAGGCTGACCACTGGGTAGTGGGCACGGATGGGGTGGTTTGAACCACTGGGATGAGAATTTCCAGCCCAGGAGATAGGCCTAACAGCCTGAAGTTCCCTCCCTCTGGTCATTCGTAGGACAGGCCACTTCTCTCAGATCAGGCAGGAGGTTAGATAGGAAAGATAAAGGATGCATTCAAAATACTATTTTACCTACAATAAAATGAACATAAATAAGTAGAAAGACATTCACCTCTTCCTCATGGTTCAATTTCCACCAGATACCTCTCACCTGCTCCTGTAAGGAGGGAGGGGATCTGTTCTCTTACAGATCTTTAAGTAAAATTTTCCACCTACAAATCCTTCTCTGAAGAATAAAAACAACTCTAGACCCTTCAAGTATCAGAGAAAATTGCTTTGTTCCAAATGGGCTGCCTTTAAACACACTCGTTATAATTTATTGCTAATTCCAAGCAGAGTGCAAGAATTAGCCTCCCCATAATTGACAGTTGCAAAGAAGTCTCTCCCCAGGAAGCTTTCTTCCAGGGAAAGATTTAAAATTCACTCAGTGACAATGGCAGCATTGTAGCCAAGAGGTGGTAGAGTTGGTCTGATCTTCCGTCTAAAATATTCAGAGTAATTGATGAGAGAGAGAGAGAGAGAGAAAGAGAGGCCATTAGTTGAATGATTGATAATGGAACCTTCCTAATTACATCAGCCCTTTCCAGAGGAGACAGGTCATGGAACTTATAGATCCACAGCTACAAGTTTAAGAGTTTTTGACAAATAACTATAATTTAAAATACAATTATTAAAAGATAAGACGGATGTGAACAGCTGGTCTTTTTTTCATGGTGGAGTCAGACAGGGACAGGGGAGACTTTGCTGCCAAAATGGATCCAGGCATTACAACTTCAGAGACATGGCGTAAGGTTGGTAACATTAGATTACAAAGCACTAAAGCAGTGAAATTGAGATTACCTTCAACTCCACGAGGGGGAAGAATAAATGTCCTCTTATTTTCTATTTTTCAGAGATAACATATTTCAAAATAATGTTTCATTTTCTTTTTGTAAACAGCATTCATGTTCCTTATGGAAGTTGAAAGTAAAATAACAATATCACTTCCACTATCAATTGCTTGCTGAAGTTTTGCTGAAGTCTTTTTATCCCCTATGAATCGTTTTCAATTGTTCAGAGATAGGAATTTGGGAATAAAGGGGGAAATACTGAGTCTCAAAGGAAGTGCCCATAAACCATTGAAATGGAAGAAACACTCCTGCGTCATTAACATGAGAAAGCACAGGACCCATGGGAAATCCTCAGTCCACACCCTTCACCCGCACCCTTGACCCGCACCCTTGACCCACACCCTTGACCCACACCCTTGACCCGCACCCTTGACCCACACCCTTGACCCGCACCCTTGACCCACACCCTTGACCCACATTCTTTTAAGTTACAAGCAATGTGCCTGCACAGGAAGACAGGGTGGAAACCGTGTGGCTCTAGTCCAGACCCTAGCTACTTTTCTTCTACAAATACTAAGGCCTCACACTACTGGATTCTTGTCTTCCCCCTGGATACAGTGAATCTGTAAACCTCAAGGATTTCTCTCTTGAGATTGCCCCCATTCTCCTTTCACTGGGTCTCTGTCTCTGTCTATGCCCTTGACTGGTCTGCTCTGAAATGCTTTTCCTGACTATATCCCGAGAACCCGGCTGATCCTGAGCTGGGTTCCCCCTCCTCTCTGGGAGCTCCTCTGACTCTTCATAGACTCATAACCCGTGTAGTAAACTAACTTTATTCCCATTTCTTATCTGCGCATATTTTATAATGCAACTGGATATGCTTGATGGGTTTATTTTAATATTGCCACATTATTATGATATTTGAATTTTTCTGTTTTTTAACTTAAAGGAAAAATAAGTAGACAATGTATATTTTCTAAGATTCCTATGAGGAGTTGTGTGTAGTGTTATAAATCATCATCTAATAAAATCATTTTACTAGCTAACATCAGTGTTGACAAATTGCTTTGCAAAACCTGGGTACTTGTTTTGTATCCTCACCATATTCCAAGAAACAAGAATTAATTCTATCACAGAAGTCTTTCTGACTCGAGATGTAAATTTTACAAAACTCATACGATGCTTCTTCAAACCAGGTCCTAGAAAAATTCATCATAAGGTTGAGTTACTAATTAGCCAAGGCATACTCAGCGTTGCAAAGGTGTCTCTTCTCAATTCCACTGAGTTCATCAGGTTTTCTATTTTTATGGTGTCACTTTCAAACTTCCTTTTTCCTTAAAAGTCCTCTCACATCAAATGCAGGGGAAACAACAGCAGCCATCAGAGATCGGATAACTTTGCACTGGAGAAGGCTCTTTCTTTTCCCCAGTGTGCGCATTGGTGGTTGTGTTCACTGTTGGACTGTTGGACAGATCGTGACTGCGGACTTTGGGATAGACATTTTCACTGCTATTTATCTTGCTAATATTAATACGCATAACTGCTAATATGTGCCAAGTGAAAAACTGGCTCCTCCAATAAGCTATGGCTGAGTCACCTCAGGCAAGTCCCTGGACCTCTCCCTCAATTTCATGGCCTGAAAAATGGAGGGAAATTACTAAATTTCTCATGAGTTATGAGGATTTTGTGAGATAATAGAAATTAAGGTGTTTTATAAAGCATCACAGCATGATAAGTTCTTGTCAGAAAGATAGTCTGATTCCCTCGTTGGACTGATAAAGGAGAGTGAACCGTAGCATTTTTCTCACAAATGTGCAATGCAGATATGATATCATTTGACCCTTACAGAGACTAAAAATTGGGATTCAAGGATGTGAGCTCATAAGCCCCTGTCGGTGCACGTAACCAAGCCAGCATTCAAAGCCAGTCCCTGTTTTAAGACCCAAGCTCCATACCAATGTGTCACTATTGCCTTTTATTTTGGCATTTCTTTTTAAATGTTTTTATTAGGCCATTTTAATCATACAGAATAAGGGATTTCATGGGGTGACAAGCTCCTACATGCAAATAATATAAAGGCACAGGGTCCTGAATTAGACTTCCTTCCAAGTCTGGGTTGGCCCACTTCCTTGGATTTCTCTTAGCCATATAGTGTGGCCACTTAATAGAAAATCCATTTCCTCCACAATGCACACCTCCTTCCTCTGGAGTCGGGGCCCACGCCTCTTCCAGCTGGAGAAGCATCCTCTTTGTTCGACTCTCATCCCTCCTCACCCAAGCTCTCAGCATAATGGAAAATCACAGTAGTTAAGTCTCCCATGATGCATGGCACTCTGTCTCCAACCACAAATCACCCAGGGTAATTAAAGCATAATGAAATACCATAGTCAGTCAGAGCCTAATGGGGGTCTTTCCTGCAGTATTTACCTCCTACATTAATTCTCTAATTAGACAACCACACTTTATCTTCCCACAAGCCCAGTCCCGTATGTTAAAATGAATTGATTACTTTAAATGTATAGTTTACAGTTGGAATTACAATGGTTGCTATGGGTGAAGGGGCTCAAGACACTGGAACGGGGAGAGAATTCTTCCTCTCCAAAATATTAAACTGCTGCTGTGGAAGGTCTAGCCCAGGTCCCCTGGTGATATCTATATTCTTGCTAGTCTCCTTCAGACATGCCTGGCAGTAGTCCAATGTGCTCAGGTTCCCATGTCAGCCACTTCAGCAATGACCTGCCATCCATTTGCTGGGCGTTCACCTGGCCAGTGAATAAACCCTGAATACCTGTGTGCCAGGCCCTGTTCTGGGTGCTCAGAAAGTGTCAGAGAACAAAACAGACAGCCTCCCTTTGGGAGCTGATTTTCTAACAGGGGAGGTGGACAGAGTTGCCCATAAGCGTGACGAATGTGTAGGTCACGTACCTTATTGGAGGGACTGAGGGCCTTGATGATCACATGGATGTGCAAGGCCATCCATGGGGGAGGGCGTGGAGCAACTGAGAGCAGCCATGAGAGGGGTGTGTGGGCCCAACGGAAAGTCTTGAGGGGACAGTCCTGGCCAGTAGAGGGCTGGGCAAGAGCACCTGGTAGCAGGAGGACCGAGAGCAAAGGCCAAGCGTGTTGTGGAATTCCTAGAGACCACCTCATCTGTGTCTACAGGACATTTTGAGGATTGTGCTGTGTGTGACGTGGAGAACCATTAAAGACTTTGAAGTAGAGGACCAATTTGAGCTTACTAGTTGTTTACAATGAGAACTCCTTGATGCTGGGCCGCAATAAACCAAGTATTCCTGTGCCCACGATCTGTAGGTTGAAGCTTCCTCTGCAGCTAGCGCAGCCCTGGCTAAGACTCAAGCCCTAGACTAACTGATTTATGTCAATTGTCAGCAATTCTGTGGGCAAATGACAGCCGCTCCATCACACAGAGGTTCTAAGAGGTAGAATTCCCAAGGAGAGTTGCCCAAGAAGTGACACCAGTCAAGTCCCAGCTGCAGCAGACCACCACAGGCACACCACACAGGCTGGCTTAAAATCATCCACCTCAACAACACCAGTCCTGCCGTGCCACTCAGCACTGGAACCTGTCCCCACACGAGGCATGACACAGCCCCTTGTTTTTTCCACGGTTCTTATCACAATCTGTATCCACTCTTTTACTTGCTCATTCTTCTTCTATCTGCTACAAATATAAGCTAAATTACCATAAGTGATTTATGAATATTGCAAACCTAGTTAATGTCTGCTAACTTGTGGATGTTAAGTAAATATTTATGGACAAAAGAATGACAAACATTTAAAACAACATAAAAACCAAATAAATAAATCATTTTTGTTATTTTTACAAATAAAACAAAAATAGCTCCTTATTGCCTGCAGACTTCAAGGCTGCCGCCCTCCATCTACCTAAGCCCCATCAGTCTGGCCATAGTTTGCCTTTATAGGATCGTCTACCACCACATCCCTGGTCTCCCCTCTGGAAGGAAACCCCAGTATATCTGGAGCATGATTGAGGTTCAACAACCAAAAAACAAAGCCTATAATTCTTCATTCACTTTGTCACTAAATTTTCTCTCAAGGTTAGTTCATAACTTCAAATTTTACTAAGTCAGTGTGCATGAAAAAGACTCAACCCACACGCAGGTGAAATATTAAAGTGGGATATTTAAAATCATGACTGGGTCAGTGCTGGTTACCCATTCGCCTCTTTCACAGCTTCCGGATGCTGGGCACTGCCCTTGACTCTTTCTCCTAGAAAAAGGAAGAGGAAGCCAAAGCCAAGGCTGCTGGCCTGGGAAGGCCTTGCTAGAGGTGGCAGCGAGGGCATCTGCACCAACGTCACCCGTCGTGATGGTCTGTGCTCCTCCTCATCGCATGTGCTGGGAGGCACTGGTGTCTGTCTTCCCGGTCTGGCAGTCCGTCAGGAGGCCCCACAGGAGACCAAGGCTCACGTCATTTCTGTCAATGCACTTGATGTCCGTGGCTCCACGGTTCTCTGAGAATTGGGGGTTCTATGATTCCCGACATCATTGCAATAAAATTCTATCAACAAATCTAGGTGGAATCAATGCATGAGCTGCAGCCAAGTCTGCAAGAGCAAAGAGCCAATGAAAATGGCCCCTGAGAGGCCCCCAACAGAAATGAGATTCGCTGTCCTAAAGGAGACCATGTTCTTAAAAAATGAGAGTACTGGGAAAAGCAGACCTGAGGTTCTCCTCACAAGGACCAGCCTGCCCTGCTCTGCCAGCTCCGGGACACCGTGCTCTTCCACTCCAGTCCCTTACTTCTGCCTCTCCCGAAGGACTCCAGCAGATTCAGAGCCACTGGTTTGGTAGGAGGGCAAAGCTGAGTCATCCTCTCTAAAGTGATGCTAAGGAGACAGACACACGTATAATGTCAAGTGGCCCAGTGAGAGACCTCACTTCTCTTATTTGATTATTATGCTAATACTGACAGTTGTAATAATCCTTGCCACAGAACTGATGCTGGTGAGTCAATAGAAATTGAATAAGGTAGAGCAGCTTTTTGACATTGGTGCCCTGCCTAATGGAAGCAGCTGGTACACACGTACACAGACACAGTTATGCCGCGCTGGCCCAGGAATTACTGCAAAGGTGGAAAATCTAATGGTGCTTTACGGTTAGTGCCAGGCCTTGGAGGCACTGGGAGGTTTGAGGAAGCAGGGTTCCTGGAATGCCTCCGTCTCTTCTGGCGTGAGAAATTTTACATGACAAGATCAACAATCATGTCAAGAACCTACCTCTGCCCCCTGCCACAGTTCTCTGCTACTCGGGGGGACATCTGTTGCATTATAACAGATATTTATACATGTGGCATGGCCCATGATGAAAGACTGCAAGGAATGCTTAGAACTGGGCTCCTGGAGAAGCACCCTATGAATACCTGGAGCCTGAGGGGAGACACCAAGGCCAGACACTAGGGGGCGCCATTCCCAGTCGTCTCAGTAGTAAACTCAGACAGCAACTTTCTATTACACCCTCTGGTCTGGAGCAGATGAAAATGCTAAAGGAGAAACGCAAAGTCCCTTCTTTTTTTCTTTTTTCTTTTTTTTCCATACTGGGGAGTAAACCCAGGGTGGGTGCCTAACCTCTGAGCCACATCCTCAGCCCTTTTCATTTTTCATTTTGAGACAGGATCTTGCTAAGTTTCGTTGGGCCTCTCTGCATTTCTGAGGCTGTCCTTGAACTTGTGATCCTCCTGCCTCAGCCTCCTAAGCTGCTGGGATTCCAGGCATGTGCTACCATGATCAGCATGAAAATCCCTTCTTCTTAAGGATTTTAAGATAGATAACCGACAGGGAAAACACAAACATTTGCAATATAGTATAGTCTTTGCAATACCAACTACTCTGTGAGTTCAGAGAAAGAACTCTTTTTTTCTGCCTGAGAGAAGTACAAGTGTTTTAACAGAGAGAGAAGATAGCAATTTACTAATAATTTGAAACTAAGACTAAGTCAAATAAAGAGGAATAATTTTTGCATGAACTGACAAAGCTGATGTAGGGGAGGAAGAGGTCATAAATGCTGGCATGGTATAAGAGCATAAAGGGTTAATTGATTTTTATTACTGTGACCAAAATACCCAACCAGAACAACTTAGAGGAGAAAAATCTTATTTTGACTTATAGTTTCAGAGATTCAGTCCAGGGATGGCCAACTCCACTGCTCTGGGCTGGAGGTGAGGCAGAATATCATGGTAGAAAGATGTGGCAGAGGAAAGCTGCTCATTTAAGGGTAGCCAGGAAGCCGAGAGAAATGGAGGAGGCAGGGACAAGGTATAACCCCCAGAAGCACACCCCCAATCACCTGCTTCTCCCAGTCACACCTAGCTTCCTACAGTTGCCACCCATTACAGAAGTTCTTTCAAATTATTGATCTGCTGATTAAGTTGTAGCTCTCATAATCTATCCTTTCATCTCTAAAAATGCCTGTATTGACACAGAGACTTTTGGGGACACCTGATCCTAAGCCGTAACAATAAATTTGGATGATATGGTTAGGAATTAGTCAAGAGATAATTCTGGGAGAGTGGTGGTCACTTGTGGAAGTCTTTTTGTGGTTACAGAGAGAGCCATTGTTCAGGAGAGGGTGTGGGCTAGTAAGGGGCTGGAGAGAACAGACTGGTCCCAAAGGGGAAGACGAAGACAAAAGTTCATGTTAGACAGTGAAGCCGACTGATCGTCAACATTCCATACGTCCCCCAAACATCTAGCAGAGGAGTGTTGGACTGAACTGGGTGCCATAGCCTAGCCAAGTCTACACAAATTTAACCATCACATCTATTGATAGATGTAGGGAGGTACAGATGGTCAAATGTACTTATCTGTCCGTACCTATTTATACAATGGTACAGATTCCTATATGTCTGTACTTATCAATATGTTTTTAGAGATAGATTTCTAAGTATATGTTCTTTTATATCGATACACAGATAAATATTTTATCGTGATATTCATATCCGTATCTGTCTATCCATGTTAGACAGACAGGAGATTGATTTTTGCAGCGCTGGGTGTGGAACCCAGGGCCTCACATGCGCTTGGCAAGTGCTCCAGCACAGAGCTCTGCGCTGGCCCGCTAGTGTCATAGTCTTAGTGACTCCTCATCTTTTCAAAGAATGGGTACAAACTCCGGGTTCCTAGGCTCCTGGTTTCCAGTCAAAGCCGCTCTGGAGGCTTAAGGGCGAGTTTGCTAACACAAGATCCACTGGCCTGCAGTGCTCTGACGAGGCTGGACGCAGGGTTGAGCCTCGGCTTCCGAGAACAATGCCTGCCCCACAGAGTTCATCTGATGGCGGCCCCGCTGCTGCCTCTGTGTGCTGACCCTCAGCTGGCACAGTTGTGACCAAGGCTTCACTCTGCCGTCGTCCACACCCCCGAGGCTTCCGGGTAGCTCGTCATGAGATGGCCAACTGAATTTCAGAGATGAAGAGTTTTGCTTCATGACCTCCCATCTCATGAAGGGGACTGTGAAGTGTCTCCTGTTGGCATTATTTTTATTTTAATGTCACCACATCAATGACATGCCGCGACACCTAACCACCTGCGTGTCAGGATTCCCTAAGTGCAGGGTCAAGAGAGGTCCCCTGCACCCAGCTAACCACGTGGAATTCCCATCCTTCCTTTAGCAAGGCTAACTGCCCAGTGACTATTTTTGTGGACTTGTTAATATTTATTTTTCTTAGAGTTTGATTAAAAATATAAATATGTCCTCGTATTTATTCCCTGTGGCCTTGGAGAATTTGTACTTTTGGTGCCAGCAAGGGACCTGTGGCATTGAAGGTTCAAAGCACAGAGATGCCTCCACAAGAGGGCAGGTGGTGACGGGGGAGCAGAAGGGACAGCAGAGGTAGACCTCGGAGAGCTTCGCAGTCCGGCAGGCTTCGAAGGGTAGGAGGGGAGGGCTAGAAGGATTAACTGGCTGTGCAGTTTGTAAAGTCACACTGGTCACAACAGACATGTGGAGGTCTAGAAGGTATTTATCAAACTACTAAGGTGACCCAGGGAAAACAAGAGGTGGAGCCTCGGCAGGGCTGAGAGAGTGGTCAGGAAGTCCCTGAGAGGCGTACAGAATGTGGAATCTCCAGGAGGCTGGATCTCGGCTGTGTTTTGGAAGCTGTGCTGGGGTTTCAGCTGATGTGGAACCAGACTGCCTGCAAGAGGATTGTGCAGATGTTGTCACAGCACTATTGGCAAAGCCCTTTCAAGAAGAGCTGCTTCACCGGGGGACACCAGAACCACACTCACCAAGTGGTGCTTGGTAAAGAACTCCACTGGTGGCTTCTGCCTTGCCTTCTCGGCTTGGAAGAGCTTCAGGGACACCACTGGGCTCAGCTGTCTCAGGAACAATCCCAAGTCTGGCTTTGTCATTTTGGGTGTGGCGATCCCTTGTCTGGCCCTGATTTTCCTCCCCAGCATGCCCTACACAGCACGATAAATGTGAAATGGACTGGTGGATGATACAGCTTCCACAGTATCTAACCCGGGAGGCCAGCGTCCTGCACCAGGCCCGTCTGCACGTCTGTCTTTACACTGTACTGATATTGTATCAATAATCTCACACTATACGATTAAAGAAAAGAAATGTCGGAGAGCTGCACACATTGCACATAAAGCAGAAAATGGGTAAGAGTTTCTAAGATGGCAAATTTCCATCTTAATTAAATGAAAATGAGTATGTTTATGCAAACTTAGCATTGGACTTAACCTGAACCCCATTGCCTCAGCCCAGAGAGGCAAACTAAGCAAATATCTCTTTTAGACTTTCTTACAATTGCAACACATTTCAATGACATCTTCTTGAGGTGATCTATGCTCTGAATTTTAAATGCATAGTTTGATCATATAAAATTGCTTCGTGTAAAGATTAAAACAATTGCTTATGGGCAATATCATAGGGCTTAACCTAATACCATCCTTGAGGTAAATTCTGACGCTTTTGTTGAAACTCAAAAAAAAAAAAAAAAGAAAGAAAGAAAAAATTAAAAATGGGCGTTCTCATTCCCTACATTCAGTGTATCGGTGACAGCTATGAGTTAGGCATTGTGTATTTACTATGAATGAAAAAAAAGTAGAAATGATTCTTATTTCCAAAGAATTTATGTTTGTTTGCAGAACTGGTTGTTAAAGAGATGGTCTCAGGGCACAGTAAGATCTCAGAACTCAGGTGAACTAGGAAGAGAGCGCCATGCACAGTTGCAGCAGCCCATCCATAGTAACATCTGGAAGGCCGCCTCCAGGGGTCAGTGCTGCTGCCCAGCATCATGCCCAGGAGGGTTGGCAGCACTCTGTAATGGACCTGTGCTGGGGTTTTTCTTTCTGTTTTCAGTTTGCATGGGTGTGTGCATGTGCATGCACAAAATTATTTTCAGGAGAATACCTCCTCGTTTACATCACAGTGGGAGAGAAACACGACCCTCAATATACAAGACAGGTGGAAGAAATACTCTTCTCCATTCCTCACAGTAAGTGCATGGGCTTGGGATCTCTGCTTGACTGTTAGGCGCTGCTACTCAAGTCTTATCACCAAGCAACTGGCATGAGGGCGGAGGGGCAAGGTGGAATTCACAGCCGTCACAGTTTGCAGGCAGTGGTAGTGTCTTGGAGAAACACTGGCCCACACTGGCTGTCCAGCAGCAGCTGTTTGTTGGGGAAACGGTCTACTTCAGCTTTCTTCATAGGTTGGAAGGATCTCACAGGTAAAACAATAGTCTTGTCATCTGATCAGACCTAATAGGTCGCTGACAATACCTTAGAGATTACAAGTAAGGCAGGTTTCATGTCATCATATATTTAACTAACTCTGTGCTGTGGTTTGAAGCTGATTCCTTCAAAAATAGGCATCACCAATGTGACAGAGTTAAAAAGAGGCAGGGTTTTTAAGAGGATTTTAGGCCAGGAGGGCTCCTCCTGGGAATGGGATTAAGCCCTTGTGGGGTTTCCCATGTCCCTGGATCTCTTGTCCTTTGCATTCTGCCATGATGGGACACAGACCTCCTCCCTCTGGAGGATGTGGCACCAAGGCACCATCTTGGAAGGAGACACTGGATCCTCACCTGACTCCAAATCCACCAGCAGCTTGATCATACACTTCCCAGTCTCCAGAGACTCGTGAGAAAACACATGCCTTTGTAAATCACTCTGTCTGTGATATTTTGTTATAACTGTACAATTGAACTAGTACAGAAATTTTGCCATCTGTACTCACGTGATCAATGGCATCTTCCCATTATTCTCATATCCTTGTTGTTTGGACACTTGCTCATAGGTAGTATACTGAAATGTCTCCTAACTTTTCCTGAGAATTGCTCAGGGCACTGCCTCTTGTCCTGCAGAAGAGCAGACCTCTCAGGCACAGGGGTCTCCTGCTTGGCTGTGCTGTCGTTGATGCACAAGTGTGGTGTTGGTCATTTTGCAGAGCATATCTGTCTCCAGGGTTGACTACAGCCTCTGCTCCTCTGCCAACCAGAGGGGACCAACAACCTCCAGCTCTGGGGGTGAAATCCAGGTGGTTTTTTTTTTTTTTTTTTTTTTTGCATTTTGAAACCAATACTCCAAGTAGCATCCTATGCCATGGGAATCCCAAACTGCCTTCTCTGAGATCAACATGTCTAGGAATGCTATTTTCTGTTTTGTTCCTGTTTTTTCTAACAGGAATGCTTGTTTGGGAGGGGGACAAAAGGAGGAGGAGGAAGAGGAATGGGGGAAGAGAAAAGCCAGAGAGGGAGGGAGGGAGGGAAGAGGACGTCGCCAGCCTACTTTCAAGTGCTCCTTCTAGCTCACGCCTCCCTGTGGGTTTCACAGATGCAGACCACAGTCATCTCCAGAGCCGACTCTCTTACTGTCCCTCTGACCCTCTTCCTTTAGTTTCTTATTCAATGCAGACCAGCTGGGTTGGTGAGTTCACAAGATTCACGGAAGCAGAAATCTCCCTGGACTTCAAGACCAACACAGGTGTGCAGGAACTCTGCATGTGGATACTGTGTGCACCTCCTTGTGAGAGCAACTCTGAGATTTCTATCCTATTGTTATTTCTTCTGTCCTCAACTCCCTCATGAACTCCAAAAGAAAGGTTGAGCAGTAAGTTGTGGCCACAATGAAGTCATGAAGTACAGCAAGCCAGACCCAGTGGCTTACAACAGCTCTCACTGATTCCTGCTCACGGGTCTCCTGGTCAGCTGGCTGCCCTGCTGCCCTGCTCCAGCTTCAGCTCAGGTCTACTCTACACTTCCTCAAGGCCAGTGTTCTGGACATGTGTCCCCACAGCCGTGGCAGAAGTGCAGGGGGTGAGTGGAAACACTGGATGCTGACTGGTTCCTAGGCTCCGGCTCCAGACTACAATCTCATGGAAGCTGGCACCACCAGGAGGGACTCGGAAAGACAGGATCCTCAAAGGTGAGGAATTGGCACAATAATGAAATCCCACTGTTGGGAGAGTCAGGACCACTAGTTGACAATGATTAAACCACTAAATAGCAGCCACACCACACCCCATCTCCAAGATTAGTCACCCTGTTAATATAAATTCCTGCCATTCTTAACCTGGCCCAAGAAAAGGGGGTGCAGAATAGATTGTGGCAAAAACTTGGCTACCTCTTAGTAAGAATTCCATTGAGGGTGGACACTGGGCCTTACTCACTATTGTAGCCCTAATGTTTTAATATATATATATATATATATATATATATATATATATATATATATATATGTTGAGAAAATGAATTAAAAACCAATTTACTAAGGAGTTCAATCTTTGCCAGAGCAACCTTTTTTTTAAAGTGGCTAATGAGCAACATTATTGGATAAAATGCAACAATATACATTTTTTTCCAGCTGATTCAGGTGGTAATTGGTAATAAAATAAAGAAAAACCTCCAGTGTGTTTGACTTGTATAAGAAAGGATCTGAATAATACATCAGCTTGATAATCAGAAGCATCAGAAGTAGACTGTACAGTGTTCAATGAAAACTTCATAAAGGAAAATTAAACTTCTTTTGATTTGTTGGCAAGGGACCTGGAAACCATTAAAAGGGGAATTAATGTCTTCAGAAATCTAAGTGTCGCCTCGCCCAGAGTGTGCTTTGTTTTCCTGATCACTGTTTGAACTTTCTTGAAAGATGAAAACCCTTTCTTAAGAAAACCAGTCTTGATGGGTAAGTAGGTAGTTCCCAGGAGAAATAATAGCAGAATATAAACTGGGCATTTCAGCATTAAGAACAACAATGGGAAGATGCAGTGAATCACACAGTGAAATGGACAGAATCTCACCTGGACCCCAAGTCCTGTAGTCAGATTATGAAGTTGGGTCCAACAAAAACCTATTGAGATGAAGTTAAAGTTTACTACACAAACTGAGAATTCATTTCATCGAAAATTGAACCTTGAAGTTCTCCATCTAAAACTCTTGTTTCTTCTTTTGTTCCTTAACTCATGGTAGATACTACCTTTTTCTGGACCTTCCAAATAAAAATCTGGGAACTGTACTTAGCATTTCTTGTCCCTTAAATCCCTGGCCAAGAGGTGTGCCGGTGTGTGTGTGTGTGTGTGTGTGTGTGTGTGTGTGTGTAGTGTTTGTGCACATGTGCACATACAAATATGTTTCATGCATTCTTTGCTTCACTCTTAGTTGCTACTGGTGGACGGGGCAGGAGGATCCCCTGGAGGTGGAGATGATGAGCCTCTGTTGAATGAGGGATCCAGAAGATACTGACTGAACAGAGAGGTGACAGAGTAGCATGTCAGGAGGAGGGACGATGTTGCACTAAGGGAAGGTGGGGCTGGAGCCATCTGTGTTCAGCGGAAGTGGAACAGGAGTCCACTCATGCTCCCAGGATAGCCTTGCTCGGCCACGGCAGTTTATTTTAAACTCACATGGGTCTGTTTTGTTTTTTTCTTTCTCTTCTCCCTCACCCACTCCCTAACCCTGGAGGAAGCAAGTTTAGCCTTCTTCCCATCCTAAGCCATGTTTTCTGTCCTTGAGCTCGTGTACCGTGAGAAGGAAGGAATCCATACTTCAGAACTGGTGCTGGAAGGTCTCAGAAACAGCTATCTCTCAAAGCTACAAGTGAATTCCAAGTCCCGACGGGCACAGTGGACATGAGAGGCCTTTGAGTTCCCTCTGGAAAAGCCTTCTGTTCCCCCTCACAGAATCACAGCCTCTGGGACAGGAGTTCCCTGTGTGTATCCTCGTCTAACAAAGCAATAAAGCTGCTTCTTCCTTTTCCTCAAAACCTTGCCTCACTATTGGACTGGCCTCAGGGACAAGGCCTAGATATATGGATTTTCGACCCTGTTCAGGAGCATCCAGGCCCCTGTGCTGAGGCAGAGGGGGAAGATTCAGGACTGCATCAGGCTTCCACAGGACACAGTGAGGGCCGGCCCCAGCCAACAAGGGAGGGATGAGGCAAGTTCAAGTTCTGCTCAGCTTGAGGAAACTTAAGGCAGCTCCCTTCCTGACTTGAGGCTCCTGACCTCCTTTTCCCCAGAAGACTTTTCTAGCGGAATTAAATTCTACCTTCTCTGCTCACTTTAAGATGTAAATATTCTCAGTTGATTGTTTGTTTTTTACTGTTGTTTTTCAGTGCTGGGGATTGAACCCAGAGTCTCCCCAATACTTTTTGTCACTGAGCAACATCTCCAGTCCCTTCTTATTACTTTATTTTGAAAAAAGGGTCTTGCTAAGTTGCTCAGTCTGGCCTAGAACTTATGATCGCCCTGCCTCAACCTTCTAAGACACTGGGATTCTGTGTAAGCAGCTCATATCAGCTCTTTTGCTGGCCAGTGGCAATGCCTTTCCCAAAGGCCAAGGGAGCCACCCCATGGGAATGCAAACATGCAAGGTGCCTGCTGCACCTCTGTATTTGCGGGAAGCCAGTGCCTAATTCTGAGGGGTGCCAGTCAGCAAACACAGGTAGCCGAGTGGACCAACCTCCTCCTAAGTCCTTCAGAGTTTTCCCTGTAGCTCCTGTCAAAAGCCAATGGCTAAATTTGAGAGAAGCAAAGGAAGTAAATAAACTCAGGGATGAGATAAATGGTCTTTCAGCTACAAACTTGAAGAACAAGTAACTGACCATATGAATGAATAAAGGGCCACTTGACTGACAAGGAGGTTGGAGCCGCCCCTTTCCAGATGAGAAACTGACTTACACGCAGGGCACATCAGCTATCCTTGGGGTAAAGACTGACTTTGACAGTGCAGAAAATAAAGTCGGCATGTCTTGAGCAGAGTGCTTGCCCACTCCAGGTAAATGGAGCTCAGCTTCCCAGCAATGCCTGCTCCTCCCGCTGGGTCCTAGTCCCTAAGTCATCTCCCTCAAGCGGCTTCCCAGAGGTAACCTTCAGACACCCGCAGATGCTCCTCGCCCTCCTCTCTACTCCCCGCATCTCATCCCACTACAGCCTCAGAATAAGGCAGTTAAACTCCTTCTCAAACTGCTTGTGGGACTAAGGGACAGGTGAGTGAAAAGTCAACTGTTTGGATTCATAATTCCAGCAGGTGTCCAGTGCACTTGCATAATAAAGTTTCCCTCCTCATCCCCCAGCCAGACTAGTGCAAAGAATATGCCCCTCCCAGTTCTTACATTCTCTGGCTTTGGAAAACAGAGGCAGAACTTGGACTGACAGGAGACTGTAGTCATTTGCATACATCCTATTTATTCTACCACTTTACTGAGAAGAAAAAAATGATCTCAGTTCAAAACGGAAAAAAAATCAGACTCCCAGGAATTAAGCAAGTAGTTAGAGGTCACAAGATTGTAGGACGCTGAGTCAGGATTTAAAACCAGGTACTGCAGGCTCCAAAGTCAGAACATTTTCCAAAAACCTTGTACTGCAAGACTTTTTCCAGGGTAATTGCTTCCTGTAATGTATGCAGGTTGTGTTTCCTCTACCTCTGTCCCTGCCTCCCTAGAGGTACCTGGCTTCATCCAGATGCTGCACCTTTAGCTGCAGGTGACTCGTTAGGCATTCCAGCACCCTGCACTTGTCAGCAATTCAGGTTAACTTGCTCTTCCTAGTAAAATCCTTTGTAGCGAAATTCTTTCCTCTTGCAAAAATTCAATAAAAGCTGAAAGGCGGGGGAGCAAGATTAGAGAGGTTGAGAAAGGAAACTAGAAAACTAAGGAAGAACAGTCCCAATAAGCCCATATTTCTCTCTCATCAGAGAGTTGGTGAAAGGGCCAGATTGGCAGGAATGAAAAGGAAAATCCTTTTTTATTACACTTACCTGAATAGTATTATCTCTTCAGAGGTGTTTATGAAAACATTCATACACAGTAAAACTTGCCTCTGTAGACCTACTTTTTATTGAATTTCTTCAGCTCTCCATCAAATTTTAAAATCCCTGTCTATTACTCCATTTCTACATAAATCATACCCCTTGTCCATCAGACCCTGGCTCAGGTGCAATCTCTCCAGCTCCTGGTAATCTCATATAAAACTGTGCACCACACAGAAGAAGCAGTAATGT
The DNA here is from genome assembly GCF_902686455.1 of Sciurus vulgaris. Classification (NCBI taxonomy): domain Eukaryota; kingdom Metazoa; phylum Chordata; class Mammalia; order Rodentia; family Sciuridae; genus Sciurus; species Sciurus vulgaris. Next base: position 206,473,188 of record NC_136461.1, on the reverse strand, counting down.
CCTGGGCTTCCACATCACCTAGGGATGCATGGCAATTGCCTTGTCTCATTTCTTGGGGGAAAAATGAACCAGAATCTAGAGCAAGAGACAAAAGAGGCCACTGGCAATTTTATTGCTGCAGGCCCTCAATTATTCAGGCGGCAATGACCTGTCCTCTCACTTGGGTCCTGCTGCTCTCAGTCCTGCAACCCGCCAGGCCTCTGTGCTGCTGGTCTGACTGGAACCTAGGGAAGGAAGCAGGCAATATCAGAGGGGGTGAGGGGACAGCTCACTGTCACAGTGAGGAATTCAAATGCAAGGAATGCAGAGGGCTACCTCTGTGGATTCCAGGAGAGAGAATCGAAGACAACCCTCAATCTGGCTCTCTAAGACTAAATCAGATTTTGGACAATGGGCTGTCAGTCTTCAAAGTTTTATAAATTGAAAAATGCTAGTGTATTCCTCTTTCAGACCTATGCGCCACTCATTCATTGAACCCACTCCATCAGTCAGCCAATAGCAACAGCTACAAGAAACAGCTGAGCACTCAGCGTGCCAGGGGAAGGCAGGTGTGGGCAGCATGGACAACAAACGCCAGACTTCTTGATCCATGGATCTGATGCAGAATGTGTAAATTCAGCACATGAGTGATATTCAGAAAATCGTAGGTAAGGCAAAGATGAGAAGTACGTTCAAAGATCTTAACGTGACAAAGTAATGGTATATTTCCTTTTCTTCTGGTATGGCAGGAGTCTCGCGTGAGTAAGGTCCCATGCTGGCTTTTGGATCTGTTATTCCACCAATGCATCCTACAGTCAAGAGCACTACCACACCAGTGTAGACAGATGTCTGCCTATGGAAGTGTGAACTTCCACGCTTCCTTTCTACCACGTGCGGTTACCATCAGAGTGAAGAGCCAATCCTATGAGTGAAGTTGAATAAATTATCTGAAAATCAAATACCCCCTGTCCTCCTTCCCTGGAAAGGTCCCCAGAAGTCTTGCTCTCCTCTTTGCTCTGTCCTATTGTGTCACCAACTTGGTGGTGGGAACATATTCATCACAGGTGAATTCTTTGAAGCTAACAGTCACTCACACTGAGGGCCACCTGGGCCCTCGGAAGTTCTTTTCCACACAAATGAGTCTCCCCTCTGGTGACCATCATAACCGTACCTTTGCTGTCTCCGTGCTTCCCTTTCCAGTTCTCCATCACTCTGGTGCTCCCTGACACCAGCCCTTTGCTGTCCCTGCTGGAGCAATTACCTGCATCCTGCACTCTGGGCTTGGGAAGGAGCTCACTACAGGCTTTGCCTCCCCCACTGTCCTGTCTGGGACCACACTGCTCCTTTCCATCCTTCCAATCATCAGGGAATCCTTTCCCAGAAAACTGAGGCAGTGTTGGCACACTGAGACCCTCAGAATCCTCCCCATAAACAAGGCAGGTGGCTGCTGACATGCTTTAGCACAAGGTTCTCAGAATGGAAAAGACAGAAGCCAAACACTGAAGCACTTCAAGAGCAGATCTTCTAAAAAAAAAAAGTGGTTGCTGGGATTAGAAGGCAAGGTTTAGAGTAATTCTCTGCCAAATGGGATCCGGCTCTGCCCAGGCAAGCAAGATGTGGAGCACAGAGGCCAAGAGCAGCTTGGTCGACCCACAGGGATTTTTTGTTGCAAGGCAGGAATCCCCTCAAAGACTTCCAGAGGACTTGGCAGCATAGCTCTCAAATTCATGGAGCCTTGTTCTGTTTGTGCTGCTACCACAGAATGCAGCTTAAAGACTGTAATTCATGAAGAACAGAAATTTATTTATTGCAGTCTGGAGTTCAGTAGGTAGGAGATCAAGGTGCCACTCTCTGAGAGAGCCCTCTCACTGCGTCCTCTCACGGCTGAGCACAGAGGGGCAAGAAGGAGACAAACAGTGTCCCCAGACAGCACAAGAACAAAAAAGCAGCATTACTCTATTTGAGTCTGTGGACGCGAGTCGGTAGCCTCTCAGGACCCTGGGCTTGGGCCTCCTATTGAGAGTTCTGTATCACTCTCACATTTTCAGGCCTCAGGACTTGGATGGAGCCATGCTACTGGCAGACAGCATGCCGTGGGGTTTCTTAGTCTTCAAATTCATACTGTGTGAGCCAACTCCTATCATGGAATCCTCTCATCTATCTACCTACATACAAATCTACCTACTTGTTCTCTCTCTCTCTCTCTCTCTCTCTCTCTCTCTCTCTCTCTCTCTCTCCCTCTCTCTCTCTCTCTCTGTCCCTCTCTCTCTCTCTCTCTCTCTCTCTCTCTCTCTCTCTCTCTCTCTCTCTCTCTCTCTCTCCCTCCTATTTCTGTCTCTTCTGAAGCTGGAACTGCAGTTTCCCTGGGGAAGCCAATGACTAAAGACTAATATATTGTTTAGCTTCTGTTAAACTAAATGTTAGTTTATTTATCTTCAGAATTTATACATAATACTTCTTCATAAAGCATATGTGGAGATAAAAGAGATCACATGTGTGATATTTCTGGCACAGTAGAAGAGCTCCAAAACTTCTAGTTCTCTTTCTTCTTTCCATTTCCCCTCTCAATCGCAGTTACAGAGAGCAGCATCTTGCCTAAATAGGTGAGTCATGACCTAACCACTTCCCACTGAGGACTCTACCCCAGACCCTGGTGTGTTGGGATTGAGTTTCTAATACATGAATTTTTGAAGATACATTCATGTTATGATTCTATAACCACCAGGTGAATGAAATGGAAGTACCATTTATTGATTACCTTTATTCCCTAGAAAATTTTATATACTCTATCTCAAGTTTCACTTGCAACATCCCTTCAGACATTTTACACATAGACTTTACCCACTAAGGAGAGCCAAAGGAGTTAAGCTATTTACTCAATAAGCCAAGTAAAAAGTTTGGATTTGAATTTAAGCTGTATCTTACCCCAAAGTCTATACCTTTCACTCACTCACATAATCCCTGTCTCTTTATTTAGCTCTTAATACACTCTAGGAAATTTACATGCAACATCCCATTTACATTTTAATTTAAAGTTTATTCTCAAAATAAAAATATGTAGAAAGTCAGAGTAGTCCCAATTGTATAAGTATGGAAATAAAATCCAAAGAGTTTAATAAATGAATCTAGGTCATAGCAGTAATAGATGGAGACCTAAATTTTGAATTTACCTTACAGGGTTATAGAGAGAATTAACTACAGTAGTACATGCAAAACACATTAGGTTAGCTAAGACACAAGGAGGAACTTAATTGCTGTCTGCTGTTATTTCTTCAGGTGTGCCCATATAAACTACTTGAAATTAACTCACTCTTCTGAAATGACTTTCTCATCCATCTTACCTGGTGATTCCTTCCTCTTTCTCCTTGGTCCCAAGTTCTTATGCCATAAGAACTGTGCTTCACACTTGGGAAAGCAGTATGGAGATTCCTCAAAAGACTAGGAATAGAACCACCATATGAGCCCACTATCTTACTCCTTGGTATTTATCCAAAAGAACTAAAGTCAGCAACCTGAAGTGAAATATACATACCAGTGTTTACAACAGCACAATTCACAATAGCCAAGTTGTGAAACCAGTCTAGGTGCCTGTCAACAGACAATAAAGATGGATGAAGAAATTGTGGTATATATATATATATATATACACAACAGGGTTTTACTTAGCCATAAAGAAGAAATTATGTCATTTGCTGGCAAATGGATGGAACTAGAGAAAAGCATGCTCAGTAAAATAAGTCAGATTCAGAAAGTCAAGGATCAGATGTTTTCTTTTATATGTGAAAGTTAGAGAGAAAGAAAAACATTGGAACAAACAAGGGGAATCCCATGAAGATAAGTGAAGTTCCAATAGAATAAAGGAAAGAAACTGAGGGTAGAACATAGGGAAGTTCTGGGGAACAAAATCTACCAAATTATTCTGTGTCCACGTGCAAATACACTATAATGAATCATATATATATATATATATATATATATATATATATAAATCGTATGTATGTATAAAAGTATAATGTACTAATTAAAATATTTTTAATAATAATAATAGGAGTTCAAAAGAATAGAACATGCAGGTTGGGGGAGCAGAGGGGAAGGATGGGGAAGATGCTGGGATTGAGGTTGATTAGGTTGTTGTGAGCATGTATGATTTGGCATAATGAATCCCACTATTATGCACGATTATAACTGACAAATAAAATTTCTAGAAAGAACTATGGTTGATTTGATGTGGTGAGGACCTCTCCAGAGTATGCTGAGCAGAGTGCGGGTTTGGGGGCAGACAATCTGGTTGAGTATCCAGACTCTACTCATCGACTATGCCACCCTCACTAACAACCAGAGAAGATGTTCAGAAGAATGACATCTGTGGGGGACAGCAGAGTATCACAATGAGCACACGTGCACCATAGTAAACTATGTGGCTATTCTAAGAGGCTGAGGCACAGGGTACTTGAGAAGATGACATAGATATTAGAAACAATAATGCTTGGCCAAGACTAAACAGACAGTGCTGGGCAGATGTCCCTGCAGAGCTTCTGGGCACAGCTGCAGAGGTCTTCGTGCACCTTTGTGGTTCTGGTTGTCTTTTGAGAACAGTTCTGGCTCTTGGGCACATGAGATCCCCTCCTTCACAGCGTCCTAGTCTGATTGACGTCCCTGTTGACTTATTTATTGCATCGGACTCAACAACAGTGATTCCAGTTTGGTACTGACAACTTTCACAGCTGTCTGTTCTTAGGAGAAGACTTGGACCTCTCTGAGTCAGAGCAAATGTAAAACTGGGAATCCTCTCCAGGTCACTGCAATGTTAAGGGTCTGAAGTCCCAAAGCACATTACCCAGGTTTGTTGCACAGTCGACACTTGATACCTATCACGTCTGCTCTCAGTCTCATTCTCACTGGGATGTGATGGGCAGAGACAGAAAGCCCATGCAGTAGCCACTGGAGCTGCAGTGGTCGTTACTCCACCTGTCATTTCTAGTTCTCCTGGGCACATGCATGAGATTGCTCTTCCCTGCCTGCAAACGTTCCTTGAGCCCTATCTTTGATACCACCTATCAGCAGTGGCCTACAGATCATGAGCAGAATCTTCAGGCCAGATTCCCTGCATCTCCCTACCTACATGGTGGTGACCTAAAAGTGTGTGTCACATTGGGGTCTCTGACAGGTGCTTGAGCAACTGAGGTGCGTGGATCCCTGGGCCAGCTGGGTCAACATGAGGGATGAAGAAAGAGACTTTGGTTGTGATAAGCCACTGAAATTTTATTTAACCACCGCGTAACTTAAATATGCTGACTGATACAAGCAGCATCTACCTTGATTTTCCCTTCCATTTAATTTTTCACCAAAGAGGCTGGTTTTAACTATTCCTTTCTGTTTGCTGAGAGGTCCAGAGGGGCTTGGAAGCAATCTGATCATGTAAGTGAATGATTTATCACTCCCTTTTGGCCTTAAGCAAGGATTTGCCCTGTACCATTCATCTCTCAAGATATAATTGGACTTAAAATTAAAACTGCATTACCTTCCAATTCATTGAGAGGAAACGGGTGGTTTTGACTTAAACAGCAGTTTCAAGCAAGGCATCTATTAGGAGGCTGTGAAAAATTGTTGCAGCCTGTTATGCTGAGAGCCAGCCCAGGAAAAGAATCGTTATCCTAACGACACACTACTGAGTCTGAGGTTCTGAGGACAAACTTCATGACTGGATGTGGTTCTGACATCCTGATCTCTGCGGTCCTCCCCATCTTAGCCTAAGTTGCCGCATAAGATACGTGGTATTTGTATTTCATCCTTGATGTTGTGCATAAAACGCTTTCATTGCTAATAGGAACCCCTGCAAAAGGCATGAAAAGGGAGGATGGGGACCAGGAACCAGAGTCAGAGCAGGGTTCAGAGGGACCCTGACTGCTGAGGGGAGGGAGGAGCAGGTCCCTCCTTATCTTTGTTTTGAGTCCCTCATGGTCCTAATCAGGTTCAGGTAAAAGGACAAAGTAGAATCCACTAGGGTGAGAACAACTGCCTTTGGCTGCTTCACAGTTCTTAGTGTCCTTACAGCTCAACCTGCAGACTGCAGATGTTGAGCATCTGCAGGACTCTGGGTCCTCCAGGAGGCTACCGCTACATGGAGTCAGGCGTGCAAAAGAGTAACACTTCTGAAAGAACTGAAGAAGGGCTGAGAGGTTGGCAGAGACTTCAGAACACAGCATTAACCCAATGGGAGTCTGTGGAAACCTCTCTGTACCCTGAAATCTCCCCCATGAGTGAACTTGACCAGAACTTGGACCATCACGATGCTGAGTCACTGACTGGAGAACCACGATTTCATTTGACATTTGAAGTGCACTGTGAAGCAGCCTATGCTGGAGGCTCCTGGTGAACCAGCTCCTGGAAGCTGGCTGTAAGTCATTTGGTGCCTGTGGTGGGCCAGCAACCTCAACATCACCTGGAAGCTCGGCTGCTGTCCGCTGAAGGCCACCTGCACCAGTTCAACAGATACCCAGAAGGACTGTTTGCACTCAGGGTTTGAGAAGCACAGAAACTGATTGGAGAAATGAAGGGAGGGAGGTGAGGTTCTACGGTCAATCAGCAAGAGTCAGGGTTCCTGAAGTCATATCAGATTGAGACTTGCTTTCAACATTTAGAGTGCACATGAAGCACTGGAGGAACTGACTAAAATTACAATTCCAAGAAATCAAGTCCCCAAATACCAAGTTATCACATTAGAAGTGGACCCAGCAGCATACATTGCAAACATCTAGGTGATCCTGAAGTGGTTAATATATTTTCACCCCTTGAGAAGCTTGATCTTATGATTGAAATTCTCCCCTGTGTCTTGCCATGGGCCAAAAAGAATGGGTTTACTATATATAATTAATTTGTACAAATTATCATGTGTATTTTTATGTGTCTAATCATTGTGTACATATTAGTTGTGGTGAGAATTAAATGATCATTTTTACATTTGTAATTTTACAAATGAACACTCATTTGTACATTTTCTCTTGTTAAATAAAAAAACAAAGTGCCAAAAGCCAAACAGAGTTGATCTGTTTTCCAGTGTACGGATTGAGCATCACTCAAGAAATGAGTTCTGTTGAAGATTCTAGACCTAAAAACAGAGGTATAACTATGGAAACAAAGGAAAGTATGAGTCCACATTGGTAAAATTTCTAGGAGTGAAGACAGGATGGTTAAGGGTGGGACTGTGAAGTGTCCCTTGGGACATCATAAGCCAATCATAAGTCACAAAAGGATGGGGAAACTTTACAAAGGTGTCTGAGGAGGTTGGGGCCAGTGTCTCATGAAGACACATAAAGGTGCACACACATGCTCCTGGTCATTTTTTCTTATAGTAATCTTTCTGCAAACTTCTATGGCACACTTGCCTTTGTCGGGCCCAGTGCCTGGAATCCAGGAGCACCATTGCTATGGCCAAGGTCCTGCAGTCAGGGTTCACAGCATGAGAAGTGACTGACAGGTGTAAGTGCAGACAGCTCCTTCTGAGAGAGGGAGAGGTCACATAGGCTAGAGAGCAGAGGCAAAGAGAGCAAGATCCACGCCAGACTCCTGGCCCTGAAAGATGGTTTAGATCCTTTGTAGCTAAGTGACCTTGGGCACATGACTTCTATGTCAAGGTGTCCTTATATAATAGTGAGCCTATCTCGTGAACTTTTTCATGAATGTTAAAAGATGTATTGTGTGACTCACCCAGAATGATACATGGCAAATGGAAAGCATTTGATAGTTGCCATGCCCACAGACATTCTTTCATTCAATAGTCTACATTTCAGCAACTGCAGATGCACCTTCCAGAGTATTCCTGGGTAAGGAAATGCATTCATGCAATGCCAAGTGAAGGGTAGGGAGAGTCCCAATACAAACTTGCAAAGTCTAAGAGCACAGAAAGTGTTGGCTATTATTATTATTACTTGAAGCCGACCCAGCAAGTTTGTCTGGCATGTACATCATGGTACTCCATAAATGCAGGTTTCCCTTCCTTGATGTCCAGCACTGAATTTTCTGAATACCTTCACTCTGTGACACCAGTGTTTTCTTGTTCCCCCATATGCCCAGTGCTGTGCCCTCCCTCCGTGCCTTTCCTCCTGATGTCTGTCCACCTGGTGCTTCTCAAGCTCTCACTCAGACTTGGTGAGAAGAGCAGACAGGAGCACTATGGGAATCCCTCCAGAGCACTTGGGAGCTTCCACCTTCATGTCACTTGCTGCGGCCTCATAACAGGTTCTCTCTAGGAGTCGGTGTTCACCTGTCTCCAAAGCAGAACTGTGGTTCCACCATCTGAGCAGCTCGAGGGACTGGCACTGGACTGACACAGAGTATTTCCTCAATAAATGTGGAATAGATGCATGGATCTTACTTCAAACAAGTCTGTGCCTCATTCTTCCAAGCTGATCCCAAGTCAGCATTTTTAGCCTAGATTGCTATTCTATTTCCTATCTTCACTTTTCACAAAACCCAGCCTTTCCTTAGGAGTTGAGTCCTATGGAGAGAGGTCTTTCAGCCAACCAGATGCTATGTAAAACCTGGTTTGTCTGTTCTGAATAAAAAAGAAAGAAAGAAAGAAAGAAAGAGAGAGAGAGAGAGAGAAAGGAAGGAAGGAAGGAAGGAAGGAAGGAAGGAAGGAAGGAAGGAAGGAAGGAAGGAAGGAAGGAAGGAAAGAAGGAAGGAAGGAAGAAAGGAAGGGTATATTGTGTTAAGTATAAATTTCATTATATATTCGGATATGAATATACAAAAGTGGCAAGTGGCAATATTAGAATGTCTAGCACAGAGTGAGTATTGACATATCATTTGCAACACTGTTAAAATGATTAACCACCTACTGAATTCCCGTAAGAGTGCCTCAGCTCTGCTTTTTCTCCCAGTCCCAATGCTCAGACTTCTCTGCATAGTCAAAATTACCTCAAATTTAACTTATCTAAAACTACAGTCATGAGCGTAATTTCAAACCAGCTTCTCCCAACCAGCTAATGTGATCGTATTCCTTGCTGTTCAGTCTTGTTAACATGCCTTCCTATTGGTCAAAATTCTTAGTTAGAGATAAAAGAGTCCTCCCCAGCACTTTGTGTGGGAAGGATATGTTAAGGGACAGTGACATAGCAGGGTGGAAGAAGTCTGTGAAAATGATCTGCGCCAGGTAGGAGTGCTATTTTATCACTGAGGTAATTTAAAATTACTGACACATATTGATAATAAAAAGCAGATTCACTTTTGGTTAATTTCCTTTTTAAATTATCTTTTCTGCAAATGATATATCTCCTTATTTCCTGCACATAGAGTTAACTGTTCCTGCCACACCACCCATAGTATGAGGCTGTTAAGGATATAAGATAGATAGAATATCTGTGTTAGCATTAGGGATATATCCAACCTGAGCTTCCAGAAACAGTACCCATCATGATCTGGTCTATAAGGATACTAGTATATCCAAAACTCCAGTTGAGAACTCCTTCACCAAAGTAGGAAACTGAACTGCGCCATCACCACCTCTATTCCCGGAGACTATTTTATGTGAAGTATGCTACCATGTCAAAGAAATCAATGTCCTATGTCCTCAGAGGGTTCACTTTCAAATCAAAGACTTATTGAGAAGATCAAACTGAACAAATTGCACCTTATGCCTGTACCCTGGTAGTGTGTGGAACTTAGAAGTACACATGCTCATACACACACACAGAGGCAATGCTTGCTTTTCATAACACTGAAACTTTTAGATATCAGAACTGTGTCTTCATGTTGTCCAGTTTCATGTTTATTGCACGTAACTGTGAAAATCATGATAACAAGATTGATGTGCATGCATTTCAATTAATACACAGCACCTTGCAAAGATGGGGATTGACTTTAGGTATGCATAAAGGGTGAGATTCACAAGGTCTGTCATTAACAAAATATGGAAAAAGATGTAGAACATCTATAAATGATGGATTTCTCCCAAACCCTCCCAACCATATTTTTTCCACTATTTGTCCCATTCTGCCCATTTCTTCTCCAACCTGTCCCTTCCTTTTCGGCCTCACCCCAAGGCAGAGGTAAGCCCTCATCACCCATGTGCCTTACCTCTAGAGGAGCTCTCTGTCTTGGCACTATCTTGACTCCAATCCCTGCACCTCTCCTTCCAGAGTAAAAATCTGAAGAATGAGTGTGATGATACCATACTCTCAGTGAGGAACCTCCATATCCTCTGCATGAACTGACCCTTCACCATTAACTTTCCTATGGCTTCCTAGGTGGGAGAAGCGGATGTGTACATTGTTCTTCTAGACGATCACACCCTTTGTCCCAAGGAACTATAATTGTCTGACTTTCCCACCAGACTGTGTTCCCCTATTTTAACTTAGTCATCTCTGTACCCACCAACATTTTGGCCATATCAATACCAGACGGTTGGGCAAGAGGATTGACAGAGGTATCAATGTGAATAGTAGCTGCTCAAAAAATTTCCTTTTAATCATGGACTTACTTGCTAAATCTCAGGGATACTGGATTGATAGTTATTGTACCTATATTTTATTCTCTACAACTATGTAAATTTTATATAAATTAAATCGTTTTATTGAATCTTCTCTATAATTGATAATTTAGGGATGGGAACAAAGAAAATCATAAATACTAAAGAGTGTCTAAGGATGTAAAACTTAAAGGTAACTCATCTACAACTGAATCCAGGTCTATCTGACTTCAAACTATGATTTAATACTTCACTCTAAGAAGAATCATGAGGCTCCTTAAAGAAGAGTGATTGTTAAGAAGTGCATTCTGTCTTGAAATTTAATCATGCCCAATAGAGGCAAAACATGGTCAGCCATCAGCAGGTAACTGAACTGATTCACTGATTTATAACCAAGAAACGACACAGCACACCCAATAACTTGGAGATCAAACATAAAGGAAGACCTGGTGTCTTCAGAAAAGTTGCTATTGATCCGTTACTGCCACCCTGGGTTTAGACATGTGTGGACAGCCTGTGTGAATATGGAGTCCCCATGTCCCCATTCAAATGATAATTCTATCAACTCACTCAAGACCCTGGGTGTGATCGACAACTCTTACTGTGGCACTGGTGGTTTGTTTTGTGACTGAAGACTCGCTTGGTTCCCAGGGTTCATTCTTCTTCTTTTTTTCACTTCTTTAGGAGTCCTGTCTCCTCCTGGTTTCAAATAACCTCTAATCTCTGTTTTATCTTCAGTAGAAGAATGCACCCCACAAGGAATGCATTGCTAAATGAACCTGCTGCAAACAACGCAAAGCCAGGAAGGCTATTGTTTCATAAAGTTATTTACTTATTTATTGCCAAGATGCTGTAAATGCATGCTGTGCTGCAAGGAGTAGGAATCCAGGTGTCAAAATAAGAAAGCATACTTCTAAAATTTCTGTGATAGGTTTGTGAAGTTTGATAGTCATGCAAGCATAGCAAGTAAATTCTAAGGGGAAAATCCACAAATCAACTCAAACAAAAAACATCTGTTTGCAACAGGTTCTACCTTTTAATAGAAAATTTTACCAAGTACCTATTGGTAGGACTTGATACACAAAGGAGGGGCATTTCCTACTCAGAGAGGCAGGTGGAGAGATGAGTTGCATCTATATGTCTCCAGGTAAACAAGACTGTGGGAAGTGGCCTGGAGACAGTAGTGGAGTGAATTCATCAAATGGGTTTAGACTCAGAGTCAACCTGGCCCAGAGTGGGTGCCATACTGTTCTGACAATAGCACATAGAAACAACTCCAGCTAAGGGAGATGATAGAAGTTGGGAGATGGAGTAAGAATTGACACTGGTCAGTACTTCTACTTACAAGAAACAAAAGCTTGCTGACAAATTTACTTTTTAAAGGACCCCAAAGTATCTAAAGCATTTCTGGAAGATTCAGAGACTTAAGTTTGGGTCTCTGCAGTCAGGAATAAAAGTTACCCACATGCACTCAGACTCTGAATCCTATTCAGTCATGATTGTCCCCAGTTTTAGAACTGAAAATCCCATGTCCTGGGATGCCTCACAATCCCAGGAAAACACAGAAAGTTGGTCATTCCACTCTTACAGGGGAACAGGGGTCATGAAGACACTATGAACTAGGTAAGTGTGCACAGGAATTGCATTTTGCACCAGCTCTGATTCTGGAGACAAGATCTGCCACCAGAACCAGAGACAGTCATTCTTCTAGGGAAAGATGCAGACCTCAATAGCAGTCATTGTCAGCAGGGTCTGGCACGGGCGTTACTGGGAGCTAGTAACCAACTACCTTGATCTAGGTACTTTACCTGGGATCTGTCAGTCAAAGATGGTGAAGAAGAGCTCACAAGCAACCTTCAGTTTAAGAGTAGGAAGATTCTAAACACGAAGGGGCACTCAAAGGTCATGATGGGATGCCCTCAGCCAAGGACAACTCTCAACTCCAATGACTTACAAGGGATGCAGTGAAGAGATAGGAAAAAGCTGAATCGAAGCTTGAAAAAGATGGGAATTATTTGAGAAACATTTAAATTGAAATCATAAGAAGTCAATAGGGTATGCACAACCCAGGGAGAAGAACCAATTGTTACCCTGAGACATCTAGATTAAGTATCTGGATGGATGTTGTTGCAACCTGCTAAAATCAAAACTCAGAGAAAGGATGCAGGTAGGAAGGTAATGAGGTTAGTTTTCATTGAGTTGGAGATGCCTTTGGGGTGTTCAGGTGGAAAAGCCCATTTAGCTGAATCTCAAAGAAGTGCTCAATTATCCTAGTTGGTAGGTGGAAGAATGCAGCTGAAAGACAGTGCTTAATGTGCCCAAGGTAACAGAGGAAAAAACTGTATTCAAATTAAGGCTGATCCCAAGTGCTTGCTCTCTCCATTACTTCATACTGCTAGAATAACTAAAATGGAACAAAACAAAGAAAAGAAGAAAATTTTATCAATTGTGTTCAGAGGTTGAAATATATATTCTCTAATTTCAGAAGGGAAGGAAAGATACAAATATTAATAACTATCTTGGAAATGACAATTCCTTATAGTAATCACCTGGAATATTTTCAGAATGAGATGGTGTCTTTATTTTGCACAGGATGAAAGTGAAGCTATACGCGATTGATTCGCTCAACTTTAACCAGCTCTTGAACTGAATCAGGTGGACTATGCTCACTCTTGAGTATGGTGGTTCTGAAACTGAGCCTAGAGCCAGAAGCATCAGCATCACATGGAACCTAATCAGAAATACAATTTTCTGACCCCACCCACATCCCCTGAAAGGGAAACTCCAGTGGTGCCTGGCAATCTGTTTTAGCAAACCTCCAAGTGATTCTGATGCCTGCTTAGGTTTGACACAAGTGCTCATTATATACTCCTAGGAAGGATGATAATTAAACTTTTTCCTTCCAATTCTGGGTAACATAAATAATTTAAGTGAGATGCCATTTATAAATCCCCTAGCACAATGTCAAGAACACATTAGTTCTCAATGACTGTAATTGAAATATGATGAAACTGTAGTTCAAATAGCAAGTCAGACTCCACCAAAATCATTTCAGTATCCTTGGAGCTGTAAAAACAAAAACAAAACAAACAAAAAACAACAACAACTTTTGTTTGAATTTGTAATTAATTTATATTAGGGCTTTTTAAATTTTTTATTTATTTATTTTTTAATGATTCTCCCAGTGCTGGGACACCAAATGGGGCCTGGTGCTTGCTAAGCAAGCTGCATCCCTACCTCCCTACCCCAGGCTTACACATCCTGATTCTCTATTTTTTAAAGAAAATTTCCATGACTTTAAACAAATTTATAAGTGTGACATTGCTAAAAGTATGTGTCCTTAGGATTCCTTGTCAAGTCTCTCTGTAAAAGTGTTAGGAAGTTGGACGTCTGAAATGGACTCTGAAGACCTTGGCTGTGTCCAGTCCTGCCCCCACTAAGATTCTGATGCTAACGCATGCTCTCGTTTCTCTTGGTGCTAGAAGTCTGGCTCTCGGAGGTTGTATATTTCTGGCCACTGAAGATAATTGAGACAGAGCTTAGGTAATACTTTCATTGATAGTCTAGATGTAACTCAAGAACTGAGTAGAAGAGATCACCAGATACTTACACATCTCCTCCAAACTTGAGATTCCAGTTTTCAGTGAGGTATGTTTTGGAAGAGGTGGCCCACACCCCAGAGACCCACCTCCCACATGCTGACCTTAGTTCTGCTGCACCTACCTGGGAAACTGTGGGAAGATAACTTGGTGTCTTTGCTCCTCAGAGTCTTCCTTTATCAAACAAAGTACTTAGGCAGTAGGCTGATGAAGATTCCTACCAGTGCTGGCATGACTCTAAAAAAGAAAGATTTACCAAATAATAAAGAAATATTACATAAGAAGACAGAGAAAATCCAATCACTAGTGTGTTGTGCTTTACAGAAAAGTATAAATTGTTCCCCTGCAGATGCAGATGTTATTCATTACACTGTAGATAAATTCAGAAATGTAGTTTACCCTGATTTAGTATTATGCCTAATTGTTTTGAAGACTAATGCAATGCAATCAGCCCTGTGTGCTGTTTTGTTGTTATGTTTAAAAACCAGGGTTGCTCTGATTTGCTTGTGAAGTTTCTCTACAGGAAAGACTTCTAGGTCTGTAGCCTTAAGACTCAGAAATGGAGGTATCCACGGAACTAGGAGATTCACACAGTAAAAGTTACTGTGTTTTTCAGTCCATACTTTGGCCCAACCAAGGGCTAACACTCTCTCTCTATATGAGTTGTTTCTGATCCTCAACCCTAGGAACAAATTGTCAAGGAGAACTTTGTTTCCCATCTTGCAAATGAAGACAAATTGAAACAGAAATACCAAAGACAAGAAATGAGTGGCTGAATAATGTGCTATTAGAAATAAAGGTCTAGTTGGGACCCAAACCCACTTCTACTTGACTCTTTCCCCACCCCTCAAAAAAAAGCAGATAGATAAACAAACTTAAAAATTGAGCATGTTCTATCTCCTCTCCATCAAGGTTTCTCACATTTATTTCACTTATTGGCTGTAAAACCAATTACTATTAGGTGATTCTCTGAGTGGGAATTGATTTGCCCAAGGTCACAGTCCTAGCCAAGAGAAACTGGGTTCCAGACCAAAGGTTGGAGGGCTGAGTCTGGGCTTCAAACACATAGAGAAAGTGAACAAAGAAAGCTTCTGATGATGCAAGGAAAAGCAATCTATGAACATCAAGCTAAGCATGAATATGAAGGGTTTTGCAATTTCTTATCACAGACCATGACATTGTGCAATGTTAAGTGTTAATATATTCTGGGAAAATATCTCATTATGCCAGAACAAAAATTTCTGAAAAACATCCTTAAGATCATCTGTTTGTTTTTGAGCAGCTGTTAGGGTACTCCCACCTCAGGGATACAGATCACATCCAGGTACTAAGTGCATCTGAAGAGGAGAGGCATCCTGCCTTGACCCTGCCCTTCCCTTTGGATCCCATCTGCCTGGGAGAAGCTGAGCAACTCTTCCACCTTGCTTCAAACTCCCCTGGTGAAATACCATTAGGAAAATGGAAAGAGGGGTGACTTCCATATTTATTTAATGGGAATATATCATATGCAATTCAGGTTTGCAATCATGGGAGTTGTAAAGATATCTCTTTTGAAGTTATTGTCGATATTATTGGATAATCCACTTTGAAGATAAGAAAATGTGCTAGCTTTTTTTTTTCATTTATAGGATGAAAAAAGTGATTACATAGGGCTGTTCCAAAGTCATAAAACTAGTTCGAAGTTGGACTGTGAAAAAATATGCATCTTTTTGAGTTTGAGTTACTTGTTTTATTATTTCCTAATCACACCAGTCTTGCTTTGGGTTTTCTACCAGTGTGCCATATTAGAAACTGTGGTTCAAATCTTAGCTCCACTTATGTATAAGCTAGTTCTTTTATGTGATATTTGTGCTGGATAATTTTAATTGTCAACTTGACTGGATCAAGAGACACCCAGACAACTATTTTCGAGTAAATCTGTAGAGGGCAGGGGTCTGGTAAGATTGACATTTAACACAGAAGACCACATAAGTCTGCCTTCAGCCAATGTGGCCAGGTACCAGTCAATCCATGGGGACCCAGACAGAAGAAAGAGGTGGAGGGTGGCCAAAAATTCTCTCCCTACAGGAGCTGAGACATCCCTCTTCTCCTGCCTTGGATGCCAGACCTCCATGCTCTTTGGTCTTTGAACTCTAGGACTTGAATCCGTAGCCCCTCAGGATCTTGGGTCTTTGTCTTGTGTTGAGAGTTCAGCATCAACTCTCCCAGTTTTCAAACCTCTAGACTTGCATGGAGCCATGTGCCCAGTGACTCCAGCTGGCAGACAGTATGTCACAGAGCTTCTCAGTCTCCAAAATCACATAGTGTGAGCCAAATTCCTATCGTGATAAATCCTTTCATTCATTCATCCGTCTGTCTGTCTATTAATTTATCATCTGTCATCTATTTCCTATTGCTCTTTTCTGGAACTGGGACTGAAGTTTCCCTGGAGAACACTGACTAATACATTAATCAACTTCCATTAAGCTAAGTTGGTTTATCTACCTTCAGGATATTTGAATAATACATCCTTTGTAAAGCTTTTTGGGAAATACAAAGATCATATATGTAGTATTTCTAGCACAATAGACGGGTTCCAAAACTTTTCATTTTCTTTCTTTCTCCCATTTCTTTTTTTTCATCTGATTCACAAATAGTATAAGAGAATAGTATATTGCCTAAGTAGCTATCCAAGTCAACCAGGGTTTCCTGAACACGCACACAGGACATGTCTGTTGTTCTTAATAAATACGTCCCCTTTTATTTCAGAAACTTGTAGCAAATCTCTCCTGACAGAAACTGTTTTGGCAGCACATTTATTACAGGGAAGTTTGTCACTGGTCTGTTCAGCTGAATTGCATGAACCACTCATTACGCTGAGCACAGATGAAAAGTGCTGAGGAGGTTAAGAAAATGATCTGAAAGGAAATTTGGTAATCTCCATTGGAAAGAAGAGCAAGCCTCAGGGTTCTTACTCTATAGAAAGATTGAGCTGTTGTTTCTTTAATCCATGAATACAGAACTCAGCAAAGAAAAAATGCAATAAAGAATTGAAAAAGACCAGCATGCCAGAGGACCAGAATATGAGTCTTAGATATACCTTTTACAGAAATTAGAGAATAATAGTGTATCAGTTAGCTCTCACCACATAACAAAATTCCTCATAATTTAGTGACTAAATAGTTATTTATTGTTTCTCAGAGATGTGTGTGTTAGCACAATGGTTCTATAATTGGGCTTCACTAAGTTTACTCATCCATCTTTAATCATCTGCAAATGGCCTAAGTGGCTTTTCTAATTGGTTAGGCTTTCTCAATGCCTTAGCCAGGATAACTAAGATGACTCAGCTCCGTTCCTGATGTCCCATCACTGTACAAGCTGCCTTGTGGATTTTCCACAGTGAAAGCAGAAGGACAGCCCCAAGAAGTGCACAAGGCCGACCCATCTTGGGCTTCGAGCTGGGACTGGGCTGCTCCACACTTAAACCAGAGTCAGTCTGCACCGGCAAGACCCTATCCCGCCTGTGTTCTGTGTTATTTTTTTTTCTCTAGCTATCTCTCATATAAAGTTAGGATTGAAGACAATAATTTTACTGTTTGAATCATGTACTGATAAGAATTCCTTTTGTTAAAAAGTTATTAAAAGCAAACAAAAATGTTTTTATTAGTTCACACAACTAAAAATTTAAAAGCTAAACATAGCACAATCATTCCAAGCATGAAGAAGAAGAGCCTTTGTCTCTCTCCCCAGTGATTTTCTTGTCCTTCCTCTGTGGAATTCATATTGCTTAGATGGGTTCTTTCCATATAGTGGCAAAACCGCCTGCCGGCAGTTTCCACAGTTCTTAGAACTTTGTTCACAACAACAACAACAAAAGATGGGTGAAAGAGGAAAGAAAGATAGAGAGAGTTCTGGTTCTCTGAAGCTCAGAAAAATCTTACAATGAACTTCTGTTGACCCAACTTAGATTGCATGACCACCCAAGAACTCAGTCCAGGGCATTCAAACCATGTGGATTGAGACGGAATGAGCATGGATTTCCAAAAGAAAATCAGAGTGTAATTACCAGAGGAAGAGGAAACAGAAACTGGGCAGACAAAAAAAAAAAAAAAACAGATGTCTATGACAGATGATATATTCACATCTGCATTTCCATAACATGCTATTATATCTCTTTTCATGCTGCTGTAATCATGGATTTCATTCTGACTTATACACTGTTGTATAATTTTCTTGCATACAAAGAAAATGAACTATAAATTTTGTTATCCTGGTGTTCCTAGGGCTATGCATGACACATAAGCAGATCTTTGTTTTTATCCATTTTTTTAAAGAGATTTTATTATGAGTTTCTGTTACTGATTTCTTCTTAAGTTTTTAAATTCAAAAAGGAACATGTACTTGATTTTCCTTTTTTCACATGACTTTTGTGGTCTTTGGATCCCAACCTGTATTCCCACTTGATCTTCAGCCCTCACAAGTCAGACGGCACTTGTCTCCCTTTGGTCCTGATTAGACCCAATTCAAATTGCCTGCTTTGGGCAATTATTCCACTAGACCCATATCTCAATCTTGAACAGACAAGTTCAGAATTCTGATTTTTTTTTAGGGTGGCAGTAAATAAAAGGCAAAAATTTACACACCTGAACAAATCTGGTCTATGCATTCTGCTTCCATTTGTGGATGTTTGGTATGCTGGATGGTCTTTCAAATAGAGGCCGAGATCCCATGGACAGGAAAAAATATATAAGCAACTGACTCTACAGTATTATACCCCAGGGGAGGAAGAAAGGAGACAACACATGAACTGTTACAAGAGAGGGTGGACCATAGACAAGCACTATTAATATTTTCACTTTTTCCTGAAAGTTTCAGGAACATTAGGCATCATAATTTCATGCCCTTCATCCCAACCAGAGTCTATCCCCTTGGCTGCTCCTGCCTGAGGTCTTCTTTGAATCCTTTTTAGTCCCCACCACTACCATGGTGAGCAGCACTGTTCTAGTAGGATGAGATATTTTCCCAGAGTTTGTTCCTACTTAACATTGCAAAATGTTGAGGGAGAAAAAAAAAATCACAAATCCATTCTACTCATGCCTAGCTCAACGCTTCATGTGCATTTTCTTTGTGTTATCAGCAGCTTTCTATCTCCTCTTTCTCTGGGCTTTGCACTGGATTTGCTGCATGGACTCAGGACCCCAACACTTAGGGTTACAGCCAAGTTTCCCTCTAAGCGAGGGCTGTGAGCTTGGGCAAATGATCTCCCGTCCTGTAATGCAGATGTCACATGTAATACCCTACTTGGCCACAGACACGTTTGGTACCAATGGCTTTGCTGGGCTGCATAAACTTTCATGAAAGCCTGGACTGGCTGCAGAGTGCTCTGTTTGCCTCTGACATCTGGTAAGTGTGTGGGTGACTCCACAGATGGGCCACAGAGGCACACTTGATGTCACGTGTCACTGCCAACATCGAAATGAGTTCTGTAAGCCTGGTGCATCTCTTCACTGAAGTATGTAATGAAGAGTGCAGCAACGAGCCTGTTAACATCCGAAGAGATAATTATACATGCTTTTGACTACTGGATCAGAAGTACCACTGGGTTCATCAAACCCTGAAATCTGTCAGATATCTCTCTCCCCCTGTGGTTCTTGTGAGTCACATTTGATAAAAACCTGTTCATCAGATCTAATCGGCATAGCATAGATGCAGTGTTTGGGATGTCAGAATGATCAATAACTTTACACACTGTAATGGGTAGAAAGAAGAAGAGCTGATCTAGGCCCGTGGAGAAACTCTGAAAGTATTCTATCTGACATGGCAGGTAATGTCAAACTGTTTCTGATGGTCCTTTGCATATCAAAAGGGAAGAAGAACCACAGAACAGGCCAACAGCTGGATGGTAGGTGCCAAGGGACTGTGCTGATTTGCTCGGAAACGATACTGCATATGGACTGTCAGTTGCAGTTGGGTTCATAACTTGTATATGTGTATGCTAATTTACCTTCTTTTTTCAAAACACATCTAACTTCTGCATGGACCAGAGGCAAATTAAATGAGAATGTCATGATTTTGCAAACTTGCATCTCTCAAGTACTTGATGGTGATGCTTATCTCTGCAGTTCCCGTAAGAATGAAGTACTTACTGATCTTGTATTAACATATGTCTAGACAGCAGAGGTACAGAACCTTCTTGCCTGTTCTGACCCTAATAGCCCTTAACTGTGGGTGAGAAAGCTGGATAGGGACTCTCATAGATGACAAGGAAGTCTACTTTAGGAATTATGAAAATAATCACAGATTGACTTCACAAAGTAACTGAGACCCCTGTCATTTATTGGATAAATATAATTTTTCTATCATTTGACTGACAAAAACTTCTACTTCAGTTACCAAGCCAGCATTTCTGATCTCCAGCACTTGGAGTGAATTCACAACCAGTATTTAGTAGGTTCTTTCCTGTGATATAGAAACTTTTCCAAAAAAGAACTCTGGACCCTACAGGGAAGGCTTGCAAGAAGACTTTACACTACACACTATGAAATTTCTTTTCTTTTCTTTTTTTCTTTTTTTTTTTTTTGGTACCATGGATCAAAGCCAGGGACACATAGCCACTGAGCCACATCATCAGTCCTTTTTATCTATTTATTCACTCCTATTGTGAGACAGGGTTTCACTAAATTGCTGAGGACCCTGCCCACTTGCTAAGGCTGGCTTGAACTTGCAATCCTCCTCACTCCACCTCCCCGGCCACTAGGGTCACAAGCAAACACCAGTGCCCTACATGAAAGCACTTTCATTTTTTTTATTTTCAATGTATTTTATTTTATTTTATCTGACAAATAATGTTTATTTGATAGCATGTTGAAGTGATTTAAATACACATTGTATTTGTTAGGGCAGTTTTGGGTTCATAGAGAAATCGAGCAGAAAGTGCAGAGTTCTATTCCTTTTCCCCCTACATAGGTATAACCTCCTCCACCATCAGCATCTCACAATTTTGTGAGCCTTTCGTTATAAACAGTGGACCAAAATTGACAAATTACCACTCCATAGGTTATATTGGGGTAATTTCTTGATGTAGTGTGTTCTATGAGTTTTTTTTTTAAACTTTTTTGTTTGTTCTAATTAGTTATACACAACAGTAGGATGCATTTATGTATTTTGATAAATCATGCATAAATGGAGTGTAATTTCTTAAGACCAACTTTCTGGTGGTATGTTTGAAGCCTTACGGATGTCCTATCAGCAGACCAGATGTCATAGCAGATTTGGGAAGAAAAGTCACTGAGCATCATGGCATTTGATTTTCATCTGGGATTCATCATCTTCTTCAATATTTTATCCTCTTTACTGGTGAATCTATGCAGGAGTGCACATATTACAAGAATCTGTCATACAACACACACACAAAAAAGATCAAGTACAAAGTTATCTGACCTCCCTGGACTTCCCAAAATTTACTCCAAAATGTCAGATGAATGGATAAAAACTGTGGCATATATACACAATGGAATATTATTCACCCATAAAGAAGCTAAAATTATGACATTTGAAGGTTAATGTATGGAATTGGAGAATATCATGCTAAGTGAAATAAGTCAATCTCAGAAAACCAAAGGTCAAATGTTTTCCCTGATAAGTGGATGATGATAAATAATGGAAGTGGGGGTGTGGAGTGAGAGAAGAATGGAGGAACTTTAGATTATGTATCAGGAAATGAGAAGGGGAGGGGGCATGAAAGATGGTGACATGAGACAGACATCATTACCCTATGTACATGTATGGTTATATGAATGGTATGAATCTACATCACACAACCATAGAAATGAAAAGTTGTACCCCATTTGTGTACAGTGGATCAAAATTCAGTTGGTAAAAATAAAAAAAAAAAAAACTAAAAAATTTGTTTCTTTAAAAATTTGTAATGATTCTACTACTTCAGATTCATAAGTGTTAGATGGGTTGACACACAAGTAACATGAAAAGGTAAAGGAACAAATCACCTGAAACAAACCAAAACACTTCAATAACAGAAGCCATCAACATCACCATGGCAAAAAATGTCAGAGAAAGAGTTTAGAATGTTAATAGTGAAACTTATCTGTAAGGTTAAAGAAAATGTAAGGAGTGAAATCAGAGAGAAAAATTTTCACAGGAAGTGAAAAATCACTCTAATAAAGAGGTAGAGATTCTGGGAAAATAAGCAGAAATCCTCAAAATGAAGGAATCAATAAACCAAATTAAAAATTCAATGGAAAGTATCGCCAGCAGATTAGGCAAGCTGGATGCAGGCAATGAAGATAAAATATATAATCTTGTAAATAGAGTTGACCATGGAGAAAAGAGGTTAAGAGACCATGAATAGAACATCCAGGAAATGTGGGATAACATGAAAATATCATGTTTAAGATTTATTAGGATAGATGAAGGCTCAAAGATACAAACCAAAGAAATGAAATATCTTTTCAATAAAATAATATCTTAAAATTCCCCAAACCTTAAGAATGAAATGAAAATCAAATACAGGAGACACACAGGACACAAACTATACAAAATTAAAACAGAGCAACACCAAGGTATAAGGTACATTATTATAAAAATGCCTAATACAGAGAATGATAGAATTTTAAATGCATCCAGAGAAAAATGACCAGTCACATTGAAAGAAGAACCAATTTGGATCGCAGATGATTTATCAACCCACACCTTCAAAGTTAGGAGGTCTTGGAATAATATATACCAAGCTCTAAAAGACCATAGCTCCCAACCAAGAAAACTATACTCAACAAAATTAAGCTTCAGAATTTATAATGAAATAAAAACAGTCCATGATAAACAAAAGTTAAAATAATTCATAATTAGAAAGCCTGCAAAATGAAACATACTCAATAATTAACCTTTCATGAAGAAGAAATGAAAAATAAAATTGAAAACCAGTAATGGGAGGAACCACACTAGAAGAATAGTCAATCAAAGAAGAAACTAATTCAAATTAAAAACCAGATAATACAAATGACAGGGAAAAATATCACTTCTCAAAAATAACATTGAATGCAAGTGGTCTAACCTCATCCATCAAAAGACATAGATTGGCAGACTGGATTAAAAAAAAAAGAAAAAAAAAAAACAGGAGCCAAAAATATGCTGTCTCCAACTGGTTCATCTCATAGGCAAAGACATTCACAGACTGAAGGTGAAAGAATGGGATAAAACATCACTCACGTGGATCTCATAAACAAGCAGGGATTTCTATCCTCATATAAGATGAAGAGGGCTCCTAACTAAAGTTAATCAGAAGGGACAAAAAAGGACATTTCATACTGCTTAAGGGAATTATACATTTATAAGCATAACAATTGTAAATATGTATCCTCCAAACAATGGAGCTTCTACATACATCAAACAAACCCTTCTCAATTTCAAGAATCAAATAGATCACAACACAATAATATCAGGTACCTTTAACATGCTTCTCTCCACATTGTATAGATCCTCCAAACAAAAAACTAAATAGAGAAGGTAAAATATTTTAAAAAATACAATTAATAATTTAGACTAAACAGACATATATGTGAAATATTTCATTCATCCATGACTGAATATTTATTCCTTTCAGTCACACACAGATGCTTCTCTAAAATAGACCATATCCAAGGCCACAAAGCAACCCTTAGCAAATCAAAATAATAGAGATAATACCTTGCATTCTATTAGATCATAAGGAAATGAAATTTTAAATCCATAATAAAATAAAAAAATAGAAGCTACTGTAACACCCAGAGACTACATAATACACTCTTGAATGACCAATGAATAGCTAAAGAAATCAGGGATGAAATTAAAAAAATACTTAAAGGTAAGTGAGAAGAGTGACACAGAATATCAACGTCTCTGGGACACTATGAAGGCGGTTCTAAGAGGAAAGTTCATTGTATTGAGCTCATTTATTAAAAGAATAGAAAGTCCCCAAGTTAAAAAAAAAAAAAAAAAAAAAAAAAAAAAACTAAGAAGACCTTAGAAGAAGAAGAACAAATTAACACCAAAAGAAGGAGACCATAGGAAATAATTAAAATCAGAACTGAAATCAATGAAGTTAAAATAAACAAAAAATTTTTAAAAATCAATGAAACAAAAAGTTCGTTCTTTGAAAAAATAAATAAAATTGATAAACCCTTATCCAAACTAACCAAGAGAAGTAAGACAAAAACTCAATTTGCTAAAATTTTTGATGGAAAATGAAATATCACCATGAGCACTACTAAAATACAAATGATAATCAGGAACTATTTTGACAATATGTGCTTAACTAAAATAGAAAATCTACATATTTCTAGAGACATATGACCTACCCAACTTGAATCAGTAGGACATAGAAAATTTAAAAAGATTGGTTTTCAAACAATGAAATTGAAGATACCATCAAAAGACTACCAACAAAGAAAAGCCCAAAGAAAAACCAGATGGAGGGAAGAATAGAAGTTCATTGGATTAGAGACAGGGGAATGGAGGGAAGGGAGAGGGAATAGGAATAGGAAAGACAGTGGAATGGATTGGACATAACTTTCCTATATTCATATAAAAATACACCACCAATGAAACTCTACGTCATGTACAATCACAAGAAAGGGATCCTAATTATAATAAGTCATATTATTTCGTTTCTAGGGACACACTGATCCATTAACCACCAAAAATAAATCTTATTTTGGGTAGTAGGGTGTTCCTGCTGGCTTTACAATAGCTGTGCCTACCATCTTTTCAGGGGCTCAATGTTCTCATCTATTTTTTTTTTTCCTAGGCTGGGATCCCATTATCCCTACAGCTTGAGTTGGTCTATAGCAGTGGGAGCATCTCCACTGGGCAATATGACCTATAAAGAAATGTGTCCATTGATGGTACCATAACACCACACCTAAGATCACCCAATTTACAAAGAGAGGAATTGCTCACATTTCTGGAAGCCACACATCCAAAGATCAAGGTGGTATTACTTTCAGTGTCTGTTGAATGTTTGGTCTCTTCTTCCAAAATAGTGCTTTGTAGCTCCATTGTCAGGACGGGGACCCTGCATCTATATATGGCAGAAGGGGCAGAAGGAGGGAAAGGGAACAAACTCCCTCTGCCAAGTTCTTTCCCAAGAATGTTTTTCATTCATGAATGTGGAGTAATCACTTTCAGAACGCCACAATTTCCAATAAAATTACTCTGTGGATAAAATTTCTACATGAATCTTGAATGGAACCTAAACATTCAAGCCCAAACAGAACATTTAATAGAAAGAAGTTGCTCTCCACATGAATGGACCCACTGTGTGTTGGTGAAAGGAAGTTCTTCTGGGTTGTTTTCCAGGGTGTAGTTGAGAAGTTAGTGTTCAGATCGCTCATGGGAAGTCAATGAAAATGTTTGCATTTCCTTAAGATCCTGGATTCTTTCTTCCATGTCATGCACAGGGAGCTTTTGCCTCTCAACCTGCTCGAGTCACCAGACCAGAGAGCTTTGGAAGTCACTCGTGCTCTGTGGGTTGACATGCAATCCAGTTGGTCCACTGTGAAGCAGCATCAGGCCCCATTCTGTTGGGAGTAAGTCTTCACAGTCCATACCCACACATGTGCTCCCCATTTCTGTTGGAGGAAAAGAGATATACACATGCAAATATATGAGCTTATATGCACACACACACATGTGATTTACATACACATATATTATCTCTGATGGAAATTTGTGTAACACTAAGCAGTTTGTTGTGCACATAGGAAATCTATGAATAGCTCAGGAAGGTACACACCGCCTCTTTCCTCACTCACTCTATGCTCTTGCCTTCCTGGGTACTCCCCAGTAAGGGGTAAATATGTAAGCTTTGACTTCAGGTTCCAATTATAGAAAATCTGAGCTAATACAAGAGGAATAGGTATGCAAAAATATTTAATGATAAACAAGTAAATGACTAAGTGAATCTCTGAATCACTCCATTTTCTAGAGTTCCTACTATGTGTTATATACTAGGGTGAGCATTATTAAGAATAAAAAAGTAATTCAGACCTGAGGTCTTTTGTCAGGATTTCCCTCTTCTACAGGAGCAATAAAGCCTGTGTACGTAGCAGCATCATCAGCATGCTCACATCCTGGGATAAGCATAAGTTAAAGATGACTGGGAGGCAGAGGAGGAAAAAAGGAACAGAATCCATTCTGTTCATGGATTCAATACACCTGTTCATATAGCAGTTAGTTTAAGCAGACTCTGTGCTGAGCTAGAGACAGGGGAATAAAAACATTGTCCCTCTTCTGAGGTTTTCCACATGATTTGACAACTGCATCTCAGCAGAAGACTTAAAATAGAGATGTGTATTGAATTCATGTCATTGGAGCTGGAGTAATAGCAGCTGATGTAGGTGGAGAAACTGGTGAAAGATTCCTGGAGGAAGGTCCAGGCAGACTGGCACAGACGCAGGTATTCTGCTTAAGAACACAGAACTGATGGACAGCAGCGGGGTTGCAAGGCACTTGAGAGTACACGGCGTGGTATATGAAGGTGACCTTGCGGGGAAGTAAGTCCTGAACCATACTGTACCAGTCTGTCCAGTTCTGTTCTCTCTATAATGGGTAACTGAGAAAGGCCTTTAGGAAAAGTGACATTGTCAGTTTTTATTTGAGAAAAAAATCTAACTAACCAGAAGACAGATAAAAATGGATGCCAAGGAGCAAAAATTGAGGTGGAGGAGACAGGCTATTGCAGTACTAATGTAAGTTTGCATAACGATACCTATAACTAAGAAGATCCTGGGAATAATGTCCAAGTGAAGACAGAGATTTTATAAGGTTGATTCAGTAGTCCTGAGGGATGGATTGTAAGGTGGTGAGGTGGAGAATCAGTCAGAAAACCTGTTCAACGACCTGGACTTCAGAACTGCTTGGGGAAAAGGAATTAGGAGGAGGCCTAGTGGAACATCTGAGCTGCCATGAGGAGAGATCGGCTGGAACCAGGCAACCGAGTAGAGTCTGGCGTTGAGGCAGGACTGCTCCCAACGTGTACCTCACATCTTTCGGCAAGTAGCTCTCTGTTCCGTGGAAACAGTTTCATGGGCTAAGTTTCTGGTTTTGTTACTAATATTATTAATATGCCTAACATGAGAGTTCCAAATCCATTTCCCAAAGCGTCAGGTAAGTGCAGAAAAGCGAAGGTGGTAGATTTTACAAGGTGCTTCCTGGCTGGCTGTCTCTGATTTCCGCCTTCCTCCCAGGATAACATCTTCACATCTGAGCAGGGCCCTCTGGTACACTGCCTGTCAGAGGTGGCCAAGTTAGTCAGCAAAACTCTGTGCTAAAGAGGCATCACTTACCCAAGATCAAGTCATGATTCAGGACCGATTAATCAACTCTAATTAGGTGGCTCACTAATTGATCCCTGGAGCTTTCCCCATTTGACCTCTGGTAAAAGAGCTCAATACCTTCAAACTCCTCCAGAGACAAATGAAGGAAACGCCATTGGTTGAAACCACATAATTCAATTAACCCATTTAATGAATTCACAGGTTAGTCAAGCCATTCAAGCACATATTGAGTTTCAGGATGAAATTGAATTGGAATTTATCTTTTTCCTGTCTTTTGATAAATATTGTCTAGATTCCAAAACTCTATGTGCAAACCTCAAGAAAGGCTTCCATAAAATTAAGTGAGTCTTTATCTACATTCAATATCATTTCTTACTTAGGTGTTCTTTACTTCCATATTTTTCTTATTTAATTCTCAAAATTCTGCAATCCTATATTTTTTGACAATAGAAAGGGTCTGGATTAATCCAAAAATGTAAGGAGGAATAGTAATCTATATACATCCAATACTATGAACTGAACAAGTAAATTGAAAACTGTAAGAATACAACAATGGAATAATATTTGTAATATGTAAAATTGCTTTTACCAAATAATGATAATTGTAAGTGCATAAAATAAAAAAAATGGGTAAAAGAAATACTCTACTTCATCAACAATAAATTGAAATAGTGAAATAGGTAAGATACATTCTTTCAAATTTTCATCACAGAAATGAAAATTAAAGCACCAGTAACATTAAGTTATGTTTAAAAGTTAGCTCACTTTCAACTTGTACTGCATTCACAAATTATGTTCTAGAAAGATTCTATCAGTTTTCAGGGATTCCAATAATACATGCAAATTCCACTTTCTCACACAAAGCTAAGTATTTGTGTGCATGTAGAGATATTTAATCTTTATCACTTTTGAGGAACAAAACAAGTAGGTCACACATCACAGGATGGTAGCATTTTGTAAATTAACAAGAATTTAAAATATATGGACCAAAATCACTGCAAAAGGGATAGTGTTCACATGGATCCATTGCCAATTGCTGGTGTCCCGTGTTTCTCAAAGTTTATGACTTGATCTCTCCACCAAGCATAGAGCATCAAATGCAATAACTAGAGAGACGTGTAGAAACTGAGAACCGTGGAGAAAAGAGTTATTTAATTTACATGCTCACTCTAAGGAGAGATATTCCATCCTCTTTTCTAAAAACAATTTTATTTTTATTTACTTATTTTTATGTGGTGTTGAGGATCAGACTCCGTGCCTCGCATGTAGGAGGTGAACGTTCTACCACTGAACGACAACCCTAGTCCCCATCCTCGTTCTTAAGGCAGAATTTACCTTAAAAAGTAAAGGGTTACCTGTAGAATATTTGCATTCAGTGTAAATATTTTCTGCATATACCAGTTTCAACGCAATGGACTACCTTTAGATATTCAGATTCAACACGCACAAGAGTACACATGTGTGGAGGGCTTACTCTACCCCACATTGGGTTGGTAGTCTTCTTGTACCGCTGATGCCCCTGTGGCAACATAGGCAGTGCCTCCGTGGCCCAGTAAAGACAGGGACGCTCAAAACTGGGAAGAGGTTCATTGAGGGTAGCTGAGCAAGTAGTAAAATCAGAATTCAACCTGGGTCCTGACACAGCTTCTTTCCCCTGCTCCCAAATAATTTCACACACACAGTTAAGTGCCAACGTGGTAAAGGTGAAGTTTGCATGGATAAAAGAAAAAGAAAAGAAAAAACATTATAATGCCTAACAGAATAAGGAAAAAAAGTCAAAGAGTGCAGAAGTTTTTTTAACAAAATCAATGAGGATGAGCCCTATGGGGGAGGGTGCCCAGAGGAGCCCGGCACCCTGTTCTCTCTGTTTCCCTGTACTCATTTTCTAGAGTTGCCATATGAAATTATCACAGACTGAGTGGCTTAAGCAACAGGAATTTCTTTTCTTTTCTTTCTGGGGGATAGAAGTCTGGGATGAAGGAGTCAGTCGGGCTGGTTTCCTCCCATGTCTCCCTTCTCAGGTAGCAGAAGGCCTCCTTCTCCCTGGATCTGAAGTGTTCTCCTCGGCCTCCAGATCCCTCTTCCATGGACACCAATCACAGGGGTTGGGCCCATACTAATGCCCCCCCCCCCTTCCTCACCTCTTTGAAGACCCTGTCTCTACAATATGGCCACATGCTGAGGCATTTGGGGTGAAGACTTCAATATATGAATTTTTGGGGGGTGAACAAATTAGCTTACAACATTTTCTTCCTTATGTGGAAGAAGAGAAAGGATGGTACTTTCTCTTTCTGTTTTCAGGATTTTTAAAAAATCGATGCATAATTATCATGTATAATAGTTGAATTAGCGTAATACTTCTAATATTTCTCTTTTCTAAACAAATTCTGGAAAACTTCATCTCTAGTAGATGACAGTGGCAGTCAGTCAAATAAACAATGACATGCTGTCTTCCCGACCGATTGTTCCCCTCTGTGTTACCTGTCAGTGTTGCTGTGTTCTGTCTTCTCATTGGAATTGTATTTCCTTGAGGACATGTTATCTTTAGTACCTAGAAAGTGCAATACACAGAAGAGTACGTAAGGAATAGCTGTGAATTACAGCAATTACAGAAGTAATGATTTATAGTGAAACTGACAAAAGCATGTTGAAAGAGTCTTAAGGAGACTCCTCACCCCTTTTGAATTTATGGTCACAGGCCTTAGAAAGCTAAGGGTGGGCAGCAAATCAAGGGCTTCGGGAAGTGGCGGGCTGAAGTACATGAAGTCTTGCCTTCTTCATGCATTTTATCTCACCCCTATAGACCCATCTCACTTCAGTTTTCTGAAATGAGCACCTTGGGGAGTTCCATGGCAATCTCCCTGGAGATGGAATGAGGACTGCTAACATGCCTTTGGAAACAATAGCTCTCAGCCATTGTAACTCACATTAATGGGCAGGATCCTGTGCAAATGGGAATGCAATGTCCTCACCCTAGAAG
Source organism: Sciurus vulgaris (assembly GCF_902686455.1). NCBI lineage: Eukaryota > Metazoa > Chordata > Mammalia > Rodentia > Sciuridae > Sciurus > Sciurus vulgaris. Next base: position 206,442,852 of record NC_136461.1, on the reverse strand, counting down.
CATGAAAATGTGCCCTTTTGGTTAATCACAATGACACTTTCATCTGTTTTGGTTTTTACGTTGTTTCTATAGAACTTCATCTCTTTTCTTAACCTTACTTTCTAGAAAAGACTCTGAGATGTGTAGAGCTGAACCAAGCAACACCTATCTTTGGCAGAGATTTTTCAGCCTCAATTTTAAAACTCTTTTTGGAACCATGAAACTTTACCTGATCAGTATGTTCTTACTGTATGCTAGAACTTGACAGTGTATACTTTCTCCTCTAACAAAAAATAATTCTGTGTGGGAAAGAAACATTTTAATTCATCTACTTAACACAAGAAAGCAGGTTCAGGAAAGTGTATTGATCTACTCAAAAGCATTTAGCATCTATTTTCTATCTTGACTGTGGCAGCCCACAGATGACCACAGCACACTGTTGCTTGAAAACTTGGTTTTTCCTTCTGTTTTTACTTCTTTAGACATTACATATGATTTGTGAAATCTGTTAATCTAATAATGCAATTAAATGATAAGAGTAAACTAAGAAGCGAGATGATTGAGTTTGGGGGACTGACGTCTCATTCATCTTCAATGAGTTAAATAGCTATCTGACAGTATGCAACATTTCAGACGTCCTCTGACATCAGTTTATCTCCTCTCCACCACTCTATTTACACCACTCATGTAAATTAGGAGTTTATCATAATTCAAAGTATTATGTTTACATTTCATTTGAGTCTCTAGGCTTCTTGTTTCTTTCCAAGATGGATGAAACTCTTCCCTTAGGTTTAGTTGAAAACTTTTGAGTCTCATTGAACCGTATGTGACCCATCCTTGAGGGTGAAGCTGTCAATTTAGTAGTGCTAACTTCTCTTTGGACTTGATAGTGAAAACACATTATTTGAAGGTGTGCATGTGACCTCCAGCCTTCAAGTCCGGGGTTGGTAAATGGCTCCTGTAGAGGGACCAGCCGCAGAAGCATAGTTCCTGCCTCAGTCACTCTGCCCCTGCAGCACAAGGCAGCCCTAGACTGTCAGAAACCAGTGGGCGTGTCTCACAGCATGAACAGAGATGCTGGGCTTCCATGTGGTTTGCCCCCGAAGATTCCTACATTAGGGACTTGGTCCCCAATGTGGGGGTACTAAGAGGTGGCATGCCTCAATGGAAAGCAGTTTGCTCAGGGGGACATGCTGCCTTCAGTAGCTAATGCTGGTCTTGAGCAGAATTGAAACCACGGGCAAGATGGACCCTTTCCACCTCTTGGCCTCCTGTCTCGGTGGGGTTCCTCTTGTATGCGCTCCCATCAGGATACCATCCACCATAAGGCCCTCACCAGAGGCCCAACAAATGGAGCCACCGGACCATGAACTTCCAGCCTCCAAAACTATGAGCTAAATAAACTTCTTTTCTTCATAACATTGCCCAGCCTAAGGCTTTTTTACAGCAATGGAAAACTGACTAGTACAACAAACAAAAGAACTTCATTTACATTTTTAAGTGCATTTAATTTTATATGCCACAAAAAATATCCTTTTAAATCATTTTTTTCCAATCATTTAAAAACAAGAACTACCCTTAGCTCACAGATTATCTTAAAACAGGTGACAGGCCAGATGGCTCACACCCTGCACTCTGCTGACCTCTGACCGAAACCTGGAGGGTTTTACACAGAATAAAAAAGATAAGCATGGCCTGACTTCTGGAGCTTGCATTCTGTTGGGGATAACTGAGGAAGGAAGATACAGGCAAACACGAGAGGAGTGTTCAGAAAGATTAGGTTACAATGCAGACAGAGAATGGAGAGGACGCAATTCTTTGGGAGTGTCCTTACACAGGACCATGTCAAGGTATTCCTTACAGTGCAGGTGCATGCCTGACCGGCAGGCCATGTAATGAGGTTACTAAAGGAATTTTAAAATAGGGCTGGCTAAGATACAACCATACATTTTCTTTAAGCCTTTGTCTCATTGTGCTTTGCTATACTGTGACCTCCAGGCATTACTCAAAAGTTTTGTGAAAGTATACCATATACAGATGTAGACACACATTTACACACAGTCAACAGTTCTGAGTAGTGGAGAACCAGAGGGAAAGGGTTTGCCTTCCACACTTAGGTCAACACACAGAGATCAAGAAGTGGGTGCAGCTCCTGAATTGAAGGCCTGAGAGGATTCAACAGAAGTTGAGAATCTAGGAACAAAGTTTACCCCTTCCTCAACAAAACGTAAGTTAGGTATTGGTGGGGAAAAGATGATTTCCCTGAAGTGTGAGAGTGAATGAATTGTATGACTGTTAAAGGAATCTACTGATAATAGCTGAGGTGCATAGAGAACACTCTCTCGTATAGAGATTCCCATTCGCACACTCTTCTTTCAGCCTTTCATAGTTCAGTGAGGACCCCGGGACAGATGTCTCCTCTGTATATTATGGGTGACTCTTTTAATATTACTCTAGGGCCCAGGTATTTCCATGGGGATGAAAACTCTGTGGAGAGAGATCAAATGCTTTGCTTGCTTGTTGTCTGTTGTCTGTTTTGTTCACCTCTGGATTCCCAGTGCTTGATCCAGTGTGTGACACAAAGAAAACACTCAATAAATATTCTTGAATGAACAAAAGAAAGAATAAATAGATAAATGAATAAATAAATAGAATAAGTGGGGAACCAGGGAGAAATACCTATAGGATTGAGTTTTGAGTCAAAATGAAAGAAATGTTCAGGTTTGTGAGAGGCCTAAATATATATTCTTCAAGGGACTTCTTCTGGGCCCACGGAGAGATCAGCTGCTATATCTCTCCACAGGCTATTGCTCTCCAAGGAAGCTGTGCCTCAGTGTGCAGAACTTCCCATCAGGACACACCCACTGAAGAAGCATTTTCTTGGTGTCTGCAGCTGTTACTTCCCTAAGTCATTCCTGGAAAAAGTACAAACATTTCACAGAATTGATGTAAATAGTAAAACCTTATGTTGACAAGACCCCAAACTCTGATTTTATCTTTGCATTCTCTTCATAGCAAACATATTGATTGTCCTGCTTTCATTCGTGGTAGTCTTTTGGGTGGTGGGACTATAAGGCCACAGATGATGTGGAGTATGAGCTCATGACTTTGCTCACACAGCAGGGAGTGACTGAGATCCTTCCTAAAACTGTGCACTCTTCTTTCATTGATCTGTGAACTCATTGGTGACAGGGGACATCCATGATCCCATTTGCTTCCAGATTTAATGTAGTCTGCCATCCCTCCACCATTGATAAATGTAAGTCTACTTTCTTCTTATACTCTAAAGCAGTACCTTTGGCTTTACCATGACATTCTAAGTAGCTGCCCATACTGAAGAGCCTTCAGATTTGAAAGTCTTAGCTAATACAACCATCAGCCCCCAGTATCAACAGGTCCTTGAAGTTTTACAGAATTAAACATTTAAAACACTGCTGAAATATTTCTAATTGAGTTGGAGGATACATATGAATATACATACATACATTTTGTTGACAAATATATAATAATAGTGTCATGTGGTAGGTGCTGAAGTCCAATCCTGTGTAAAGATCTGGTCTCTGCTCTTAAAGATCTTGTAGACCAGGCACAGAGACAGAAAGTGTGAAATGAATCATGGAAGTAGGGCTCTTAGCACAGATTTCAGTAACTGTTGTGAGGAAATGTATCAGGTGTATATAAGAAAGCAGAGAACACCAAGAGTGGAGCATGATCAGGAGAGTATATTGCTCTGAAGTCTCCTTTAAAGGAAGACTTATAGAAAGATCAGCGAGAATTTTCTAGTGACATATTTAACTGTGTCACAGGGTCAGAGAATGGTCTTATCATAGGGCCCGTGACATACATCAGTGGAATTCTACCACTGTTACCTTAAACAAGTTCTAGAAAAAAGTGTACTCTGTCTGTACCTTTAGATCCTTGTTCTAAAGAAGGGGAATTAATTCTTATTTTTAATAAACATTATGAGTTAATACACATTAAGTTCAATTGTCCCTCAGTATCTGCAGGTGATGGCTTTAGAACCTCTCCAGGGATATCAAAATCTAAGGTTGCTCAATCTCCTTATACTAAAGAAATCGTATTCGTGTATAACCTATGCATATCCTCTGATATACTTCAAATAATTTCTAGATTACTTATAGTACCAAATCCAATATAAAATGTTATATAAATGGTTGTCATACCATTTAGGGGATAATAACAAGGAAAAAGTATATAAGTTCAGTAAACACACAGTTGTTCTGTTTTGTTCTTCTCAATTTGTAGCTCAGTTGATTTGTGATTATAGTTGTTGTTGTTGTGCTGGGGATTCAATCCAGTGCCTCACTCCATGACTGGTTGAATCCGTGGAGTGGAACCCAGGGATATGAATGGTTACAGACCTTACGCAGAGCCATGTCAGGATTATTTTAATTCTAGAATTCTAGAAGTTGTTGCTATTCATATTTTATTAATTAATATAAATCTCTACCTTTCTGATCATTGATCAGATTTTCATTGAGCATGAGGAAATAATATCTTTCTCAAATGAGTGAGGAAAAGTCAATGGCTCAGCTTAGCTTATTATGCTCAGTTGAAACACTAGGTTTCTGGTTGTGTCACCAGAATTCTTTGGCCATGCCAGCTGAATCCTGCTCAAGAACCCTGGTCAGTGGGGACAGAGAGTGTCCTCAGTGGGTCTGAGAGTCACCTACATACCGGGGATGGTCCCCAGTCTAACTATAGAGCTATGTGGAAACTGGAGAGGTGCTGATAGAACAAAAATTAAAAATTACAACGCCTTTCAAAGGATACCCAATAAGGGGGTCAATGGCGGCCATGTTGTTTACCAGCTAAATGCCAAAAGTCCCAAAGCAACTGGCTGTGGATTTTGAGGAACAAACAAAAAATGACTGGATAAAGAACAAAGAGGGCTTGGAGAAATCATTCCAGGGGTGTACCACGGCACAAACAAAGCCCAAAAGTTAAACAGAACTTGGAAGATCGAGGAAACCAAACTCATGTGCAGCACCTTGAAGAGGCTAAAGAGGAAAGTGCAGACAAGCTGGGGCTGGAGAGGGGCTGGTTCCTGTGCGTCCTACAATGGATCCTGTGCGTCCTACAATGGATCCTGTGCGTCCTACAATGGATCCTGTGCGTCCTACAATGGATCCTGTGGGATGGAACCTGTAAGACAGCCTGCTAAGCATCCTATGGTCAGTTTCCTCTCAAAGCGACTGAAAGTTCCTGATTCAAGCGGAAGGGTAGAGTTGAGGACAGATGATTATATTTTTGCCTGTCTCCTAGGAGACACCCATGGAGCAGTCAACAGAAATAGAGTCATAGCTGAAGCATCACAGTGTGAAAACACACACACGCACACACACACACACACCCCAAACTGATTATCCAGAAAATGATATCTCTAACAATGACCAGGAAACGCAGGGAATTAGTTGATTAGAATACATTTCACAGGATGTTCAGGTTTTCTGGTTGTATATTTGCATTTTTCAAAGGTGTAATTATGTCAGATAATACACCCTGTGCTGGAGGTTTTACATAAACACTTGTGGTCTAGTTCAGAGTTATCTCTATTGCATGAAGCAGCTGTTGGGAGAAAAATATAAGCTATTAAAAACTGTTTGAATTAGATGTGGTCTACTTGCTTAAAATATACAATGCTTAGTCACTTATCAAGCAGTGGAGTGAGTTACTGTTTGTGTGTTATGCGAAACATGTGCCTGGAAAAGGTATACAAGTTAAGGGGCCCCTAGAAGTGCATGTTACCAATTCTGCAAGGAGCCTTAAATACACGTTGCAATTCCAGATAAGTTCTTTATTCACAGACTGCAAATGAGAAACAAATATGGAAGGCCACGGCCAGGGAATGAAGCCGTAGGAATATCCTCAGTTCTGTTGCAATGGTGTTTTAATTTCACTTTGTGATCATAGAACATGATGGCCCCACTCTCTCTGAGCACTCTTTAAAATACAGACTGTAGATTTTATACCAGTGATCCAGTTAAGATTCAATTAGGGAAGCAGAGACAGACTAAGTATTGGGGAATAAGGAATTCAATGTCGCCCGTTTGTGGGACAGTTGGGAAGGTCAACGTAGGGAAGGGATCACCAGGAGGTTCCAGCTCTGCTCCTGTCCAGTCCAGGTTCAGCGGTCCCATGTGTGTCCCTCTGTGTGGCGATCCACCAGCTTTTACCATAGGACATGCACATATTGAAAGGCACCCAGGAAGAGTCCTGCACTACAGACCTCATCTTCCTCGTCTTCACTGTTTCCAGAAAAACTGCTCAAGGCCAATCACCCCAGTCAGAAGAACAGCACCACTTTTTACCTTGTGCTTCATTGACCCAGGGAGCACCAAGCAGATACATGACACCTTCGCCTTCCAAATTAATCTACAATAGCTGTTTTCTGGTGAGAACCTCACTTCTTTAGGAATAAATATTTTAAATCAGCAGAACCCCAAGTTGTGGAGATAAGAAACAAAAAGTTCGCTAATGGAGGTTTAGAGGTGATCCTGGAAGAAGCCACTCATTCCTCTCCTTGAGGTGAGTTCCTTAAGCACTGGCTGGCAGAGACACAGCATGCAGACTTCTGCTTCATTTAGACCTCTTGTGAATTCTGGAGAATGTCCCTCACCTCTAAGTCGTTGCCGCTCACCTAGCACTGCAACAGAAGCTACAGGAAGGACATTGCATTTTTCCTTTTAGGCTGTCTGCTTTCACGTGAAGGGCAACATTAAAAAACAAATAAGTAAGGAAAAAAGAACTAGCGCATTCCATGAGCAAAAACAAACAAATAAGTAAGGAAAAAAGAACTAGCGAATTCCATGAGCAAAACTCCTTTTGTTCGTCACAGTCTACAAAATGTGTTCCTTGGTAAAAAAGAAGCCTGCGTAGCTCAGGGGAAGAGCATTTATGTAGTGTGCTCGAGGCCCTGGGCATGCGTGGCCCCAACACTGCCAAAACAAAACACTCCCCTCCGAAAACACAAAGTGAAACAGTACTGCATGTGGGACACCTTGGTAATAAGGAGGGCATCCAGTAAGTCTAGGGATAGTGGCTTGGGCACAGCATTCTGAGCAGCGTCAGTGAGAATAAATTCCATCCATGATGGAAACACTCTGCCTGTCCTGAGGCCCAGAGACCCTTCTGGGAAGTGCGGGTCTCTCAGGTGAGCCTCAGCTGTGGCCTTGCGAGAGAGAAGCTACCTAGCTGACAGCCTCCCTCCCTGCTGCCATATCCATTTTGTCCATAGTCCTTGTGAAGGACGGGTGTGCCTGGGGAAAGAGATGGACAGAGAGCCACAGGACAGCGGCTTGTCCAGTGATGATTGAAATCCCAAGGTCATTCACCAGCATATAAATGTCTTTTCATGTGTTAACACTCCAAAAAGTTTATGAAAACATTTTTTTCCCCACATCTTTACAGAATTCTAGGTTCTCGTTATTGCTCTTCTGATTGGGTAGTGAGTCCTAGCAACCATTTTGTGTCAGCAATTATACTACACGGCCCCTGGGGCGAGGCATCTTGGCCTCATGTATGTTTAGATGCTAGGACTAGGCTCCAGGCAACTTCTGCCGCTCCCCCACCCGCAGTGCTGAGCCCAGGGTGGGTGATGGACAAACGGCTGATGATGCTGTGGTGGGATGGAAGACCCACACAACAGGTCGTTGGAATCACGTCTGACGTTCCCGTTACACTGGCACAGAGAACTTTTAAATCTCTTTGATATTCTAGGTTTCTTTCAGAAATATGTTGCTAGTATCACTCGATTCATATTCAAGTAATTTATAGAATGAACTTTCCTCAGCCTCTGTACCTCCCATAGTGCAGTTTCAAGTCAAGCATTTAACTAGGGTGAGGTCTTGGCCTAAACTCATCATCTTAGAATTTCCATTTGCCCAAACTGAAAATGAAAACAAGGTTACTAGCTAGGGTCATTATAGACTTAGAAAATACGCATTCACAGATTGCGTAGCACCCAGAAAGTACTCACCTGGTTATGCTGTTGCCGTCTCCTCTGTCGCCTCGCTCGTGTAGTGTTTGGGGAATTCATATTAAGGGAATGACATTTTACATGGCTTTATATCTATCCTGGGACTTGGTGATGGTGGTTTGAAGGCGGAGAGAAGAATTCACCAAGACAAAGAGAAGCAGTTAGGAGAGTTTATTGGAGGAAGGTAACACTGCACCTTTGCAGCGGGAACATGAGAGCGACATCTGCAGTGGACTCCTGGACCCAGCCTGTCTGGGCTTACGTGGCTTCTTAGTTCTTAGTTTGCCTTTGGCGGGCCTTTATTTGGGACCAGTTTCGGGTAATAGAGGGGTGATTGATAGATTCCTGGGCCTTGCTGGTAATGCTTATGGCACGTGTGCAAAATGCAAGTTCCCAGGTTTTACATAAGTGTGTGAGATGCTCTAATGCATATGGGGGCACTAAATAGGGGCTTTCCTTGTTAGGCTTCTGTCAGTCAAACTTGGGGGTCTCAGCCCATGCTCTTAGGGTTGATGGGGCAATCTTTTTGAAAAACAGGATCTTGCTGTTATTCTTTTGGAAAGTTAGCTCCCCTGATCACAGCATCAGGGAAGGATGGAAGGGAGCTTCTTAGCCTCAGGTGGGTTCTGCTGACAAGGGCCACTAATCTATCCCACACCAGTAACAGCTGCTTAGTCATCAGATTATTAAATGGTGAAATAGCTCATTTCAGCCAAGGAGGCAGGAAACAAGTAAACAGTGACTATGAAAATATTATTTGACCTTAAACATGTCAAAATGACTTTAATATTGTATGGCCACATGCACCCTCTGAGGCCAGGAAAGTAAGATGGATAACCAGGCCCAGGGCAAAAGATGTTCACCTCATCTTTCTTGCTGTTTATATATATTAAAAAATGATTGTTTTAATCAGTATTCAAGTAAAGTTCATACATTATTATTATTTGTTACATTTAATAAACCTATTTTAATCTGAAGACTCCTCTCAACTCTTTAATTTCAATTTTTGTAAGTTATTTGTTAAAGAAATTTGGTTATTTTTCTTCTAGACTTTTCCAGAAAGTAGGTTTTACTAATTGCATACTTCCTGTGTAGTTTGTCATGTTCCTTTGGACTCTGGATTCTCCGCAAATTGGTAATAGAACAGAAGCTTGATCAACTTTGAACTCTTTAGAAAGACTGTTTCATCCAGCGGGAATTACACATATCCTTACACTTCCCTTATGATGGTGTAGAGAGACATTGAGGATTATCAACTAGATATGGTAACTCAGCAGGAATTGGAAAATAGTGATATTCTGATTTTGCAATCTCATTTTTTTTTTTTTTAATTTCTAGTCCCTTCTTCATTGCATATTCAGAATTTGTCAGTGAGACGTAAAGGAAGTCTCGTTGAGCTGATTGGGATTTAGCAATGTGTGCCCTCCTAACTCACTGAGATAGGTGCCAGGGGAGAAGATTTCCTACTGTCCTGCCACAGGCACTACCACCTGAGGACCTCGGTGTGGAGATGCCACGGTCATGCTGCAGCCCAACAGCCACATGGTCAGACACTCCCCAGACATCAGTGAGGCAGAATTTTAATTAAAAAAGAGGAAAACAGGGACTTTCATGACACCTTTGAACTGTAAGCCAAATGGAATTCTTGTCATCTGAGGAAAAAATACTGTATGTTAATTTTAAGCCACATTTATTGAGTTTATTAACTTACCTGCTGCTAGAAGCATGTTGAGTAGGAAGGTGTCATAGACAGGGAGCTAGTGACATTCCTATGGCTTCCCAGAGAAGGGGCGTGCTGACATCTGTTCTCGCATGTTGCACGGTGATCACAGGGCAATATCTTCTTACCTGACTTACACTAAGTGGATGCCATAATTCTCACTCTCTTCATCCAGCTCAGACCCAGCGCTCGCTCAAAGCCTGTGACACTCTTGAATGATGTAACTAACAATAGGTATCTTTTTAAAAGTTGGCTTTTGCATATTTGGTTTGGGAGTATGACGGGAATCACCCAGGTAGCTTTATTTACCATCAAGTCTCTGAGTCTTTAAAGGGCATCCAAAGTAGTCCCACCTCTCTTGGGGACTCCAACTAGTAACATACTCAGCCATTTTGAGGATGACTTAAGCTCCTCAAATGTCTTTGTTTTAACACTAAATTAGAAGGCCACAGCTCTAAGATCAAGCAACTTAAATAAAATATGTACCTCAATTAGCAGCTTGCGCTTTAAGATGGGTTTAGAACTAAAAAAATAAAATAAAATAAAATTGCTTACTACAATACAATCTCAAAATGCTAGTTAAATTTTTTACCCTTCCAGAGACTTCTGCTTCATTTCCTACCAATATCTGATTCTAAAATGAACACTTCCCGCCACCCCACTCCAAAAAAAAAAAAAACCTCCTCAGTTGCTTGTATGATTCTCCTCTCCATTTCTCATATTTATATCAAAACTCGCGTTTAAAAGGAAGCTTCCAAGGACATTGAAGCCTGGGGAAATGAAAAGACTGAAGTTTGCTATTCTGACCTATTAAGTATTTAATAAAGACACTTCAAAGATACTCTGTGCTTTTGGTAAAAGGGAAATGGACTTCCCGGTGAGAAACACCCACACTGGGGGAAGGGCAGCAGCCTCCTCCTCAGGGTCAGGGAGGGGACACCAGGAGTAATGGACGCTTCATTAGAACAGCTTGGGGATCTCAGTCTCCCAGCATCCTTGAGGCACATTAACCATTCCCTGCTCAACACAGCATGCTGGGAACTGGCCCTAACTGCCTACGTGAGGCCTCTGTCTCCTTATGAGGGCTCCCAGGACACAAGGTACTCACTATGCTTGCCTCTTGCTAATCTGTGTTACACTAAATTTAATCCCCAGACCCGCCCAGGAACCTTGACGTCTGGACAACTCACTTCAAGGCTTATAGATGGGATCCTTGTTAGGCGTTAAAGGCGCAGTTATGGTTCGTCGCTAGCTCCCAGAAACGCTCCACAGATACAGGTCTCACACAAGGAACTTTTATTTTATGCAGATGATTCACATCTGCACGGGGGAAAGGGAAGAAAGAAAGAGAGAGAACATGGCACAAGGTTTCTCGCAGACATAGAAATTTCGGGGGCTGAGAAGAACCAATCATGGAGGAGAATTCTTACAGACTGACTGATGGATCAATGACATATTAGAACATAACGTGGGAGGCAGGAAGATTACAGCAACGTAAGCTGGAAATTCCTGTAATATGAGAGGTGGCGAACACAGATTGACAGGTGGTGAGGGAAGCCAGATTCCTTACAATCCTAAGAGACCCATCAAACGTTGGCTGGAAATAAGAATTTTATGAAATCCGTTCTCCAAGATCTCTGTCTATAATACCAAATTAAAAGAAAATTGCTTCTTATTTAAAAATAGACTGTGGAGGATCCAAGATGGCGGACTAGAGGGTGACTGCATCTCCCGTCACTCCAGAACTCAGGATTCAAGAAGGGGAGATATTGAGAGACTCAGACCAGCATAGAGCTGGGGGGTGAGTCTCTCGCACGGGGCGAAGCTCGGTCTGGCCGGCTGGATCCACAGCCAGCTTTTTGGAGCAGGCCCGCCCAGTGAGAGCTTTTCCACACAGAGCCAACCCCAATCCCTGGACCCAGTGGCAGGCCCCAGCTGGCAGGCAGCTTCTGGGACCAGGGCAGGGTAGAAAGAGACTTCCCCAAGCAGCCCTGCTGTCTCCGGCAGCAGGCGGGGTCCACAGCCAGCTTCTTGGAGCAGGCCTGCCCAGCGAGAGCTTTTCCACACAGAACCAACACCAAGCCCTGAACCCAGAGGTGGACCCAGCCAGCAGGCGGCTTCTGGGACCAAGGCAGGACAGGGAGAGGCTTTGCCCGAGCAGCCGGGCTCCCTCAGGTGGGGACAAGCCCTGTCTATAGCTAGCTTCTAGGAGCAGGACTGCCCAGTGAGAGGATTTCCACGCAGAACTAACCCCCAGCCCTGGACCCAGTAGCAGGCTAGGGGCAGCTTTCTTCGGGAAGCGCTGCATTATCAAGTTCCTCCAAGACTTCAGGTACTGAAGGCTGGGAGGTGATATACTGGAAATCTACAGGGACACTATAAGCCAAAGAGGAAATCTGCAATATCTCAGAGTCCTACAGATATCTGGCCAATATGAGAAAACAAGGGAAGAAAATGTCCCAAACAAACCTAGGCATTATATCAATAAAACCCAATGACAGCACAGGAGAAGAAATGTCAGAAAGGGAGTTCAGAATGTACATAATTAAAACAATCAGTGAAGCAAACGAGGAGATGAAAGAGCAAATGCAGGCATTGAAGGAGGAGATGAAAGAGCAAATGCAGGCATTAAAAGATCACACCAATCAACAGTTAAAAGAGCAAATATGGGAAGCAAAAGATTATTTCAATAGAGTTAGAAATACTGAAAAAAAAAAAAAACAAACAGAAATCCTTGAAATGAAGGAAACAATAAACCAAGTTAAAAACTCCATAGAAAGCATAACCAATAGAACACCTGGAAGACAGAACCTCAGATATTGAAGACAAAATATTTAATCCTGAAAACAAAATTGACCAAACAGAGAAGATGGTAAGAAATCATGAACAGAATCTCCAAGAATTATGGGATATTATGAAAAGGCCAAATTTAAGAATTATTGAGATAGAGGAAGGCACAGAGAAACAAAACAAAGGAATGAACAATCCATTCAATGAAATAATATCAGAAAATTTCCCAAAACTGAAGAATGAAATGGAAACCCAGGTACAAGAGGCATATAGGACTCCAAATATACAAAATTACAACAGACCCACACCAAGGCACATTATTATGAAAATACCTAACATACAAAATAAAGACAGAACTTTAAAGGCTGTGAGAGAAAAGACTCAAATTACATTCAGGGGGAAACCAATAAGAATATCAGCAGATTTTTCAGTCCAAACCCTAGAAGCTAGAAGGACCTAGAACAACATTTACCAAGCCCTGAAAGAAAGCGGATGCCAACCAAGAATCTTATACTCAGCAAAACTTACTTTCAGATTTGACCACGAAATAAAATCCTTCCATGATAAACAAAAGCTAAAAGAATTTACAAAAAGAAAGCAAGCATTACAGAACATTCTCAGCAAAATATTCCATGAGGAAGAGATGAAAAACAATGATGCAAATCAGCAACAGGAGGAACTAGCCTAAAGGAATAGCCAAATAAAGGAGAAACCAAATCATGTCAAAAAAAAAAAATGAGTCAAATGACTGGGAATACAAATAATATCACAATAATAACCCTCAATGTTAATGGCCTGAACTCATCAATCAAAAGACATAGACTGGCAGATTGGATTAAAAAGAAAATCCAATCATATGTTGCCTGCAAGGGACTCATCTCATAGAAAGAGATACCCACAGACTAAAGGTGAAAGGATGGGAAAAAACATACCATGCACATGGACTCATCAAAAAAGCTGGAGTATCCATCCTCATTTCAGATAGTGTGGACTTTAAGCCAAAACTAGTCAGAAGGGATAAAGAAGGACATTACATACTGCTTAAGGGAAGCATAAATCAGCAACACATAACAATCATAAATATCTATGCCCTGAACATTGACTCATCCATGTATGTCAAACAAATCCTTCTCAATTCCAGAAATCAAATAGACCACAACACAATAATACTAGGCGATTTCAACACACCTCTCTCACCACTGGATAGATCTTCCGAACAAAAATTGAATAAAGAAACCATAGATCTCAATAACACAATCAACACTTTAGACTTAAAGGACATATATAGAATATATACCATCCAAAAAAGAGTGAATGCACTTTCTTCTCAGCAGCACATGGCTCCTTCTCTAAAATAGACCATATTTTATGCCACAAAGCTACTGTTTGCAAATACAAGAAGATAGAGATACTACCTTGTATTCTATCAGATCGTAATGGATTCAAATTAGAAATAAATGACAAAATCGAAACAGAAAATTCTCCAATACCTGGAGATTAAATAATACGCTATTATATGATGATTGGATAACAGAAGACATAAGGAGGGAAATTAAAAAATTCTTAGACGTAAAAGAGAACAAAGACACATCATATCAAAATCTCTGGGACACTATGAAAGCCGTACTTAGAGGAAGATTTATTTCATGGAGTGCATTCAACAAAAGAAGTAAAAATCAACAAATAAACAACTTAAGACTACAGCTCAAAGCCCTAGAAAAAGAAGAGCAGACCAACACCAAAAGTAGTAGAAGACAGGAAATAGTTAAAATCAGAGCTGAAATCAATGAAATTGAAACAAAAGAAACAACCAAAAAATTAACAAAATAAAGAGTTTGTTCTTTGAAAAAATATACAAAATTGATAAACCCTTAGCCACATTAACAAAGAGAGAGAAAACTCAAATTACTGAAATTTGGAATGAACAAGGAAATATCACTATATACATGAGTGAAATACAAAACATAATTAGAAGCTATTTTGAAAATCTATACTCCAACAAAACAGAAAACCTGGAAGACATCAACAAGTTTCTAGAGACATATGAATTACCTAAACTGAAGCAGGAGGACATACACAATTTAAATAGATCAATTTCAAGTAATGAAATAGAAGAGGTCATCAAAAGCCTACCAACAAAGAAAAGTCCGGGACCAGATGGGTTCTCAGCCGAGTTCTACAAAACCTTTAAAGAAGAGCTCATTCCAATACTCCTCAAAGTATTCCATGAAACAGAAGAGGAGGGAACCCTCCCAAACTCATTCTATGAAGCCAATATCACCCTGATACTTAACCAGACACAGACACATCGAGGAAAGAAAATTTCAGACCAGTATCCTTAATGAACATTGACACAAAAATTCTCAACAAAATTTTAGCAAATCACATCCAAAAATATATTAAAAAGATAGTGCACCACGATCAAGTGGGTTTTATTCCAGGGATGCAAGGTTGGTAACATCTGGAAATCAATAAATGTCATTCACCATATCAACAGACTTAAAGTTAAGAATCACATGATTATTTCAATAAATGCAGAAAAAGCATTTGATAAAATACAGCATCCCTTCATGCTCAAAACACTAGAAAAAATAGGGATAGTGGGAACATTCCTTAACATTGTAAAGGCCATCTATGCTAAGCCCATGGCCAATATCATTTGAAATGGTGAAAAACTGAAAGCATTCCCCCTAAAAACTGGAACAAGGCAGGGATGCCCTCTTTCACCACTTCAATTCAATATCATCTTTGAGACTCTAGCCAGAGCAATTAGACAAACCAAAGAAATTAAAGGGATACGAATTGGAAAAGAAGAACTCAAACTATCCCTGTTTGCTGATACATGATTATATATTTAGAGAAACCTAGAAATTCCACCAGAAAACTTTTAGAACTCATACGTGAATTCAGTAAAGTAGCAGGTTAGAAGATCAATGCTCATAAATCCAATGCATTTTTATACATAAGTGATGAATCTTCAGAAAGAGAAGTTAGGAAAACTACCCCATTCACAATAGCCTCGAAAAAAAAAAAAATACTTGGGAATCAATCTCACAAAAGAGGTGAAAGACCTCTACAATGAGAACTATAGAACACTAAAGAAAGAAATTAAAGAACACCTTAGAAGATGGAGAGATCTCCCATGTTCTTGAATAGGCAGAATTAATATTGTCAAAATGGCCATACCACCAAAAGCACTATACAGATTCAATGCAATTCCAATTAAAATCCCAATGACGTACCTTACAGAAATAGAGCAAGCAATCATGAAATTCATCTGGAAGAATAAGAAACCCAGAAATAGCTAAAGCAATCCTTAGCAGGAAGAGCGAAGCAGGGGGTATCTCAATACCAGAACTTCAACTGTATTACAAATCAATAGTAACAAAAATGGCATGGTATTGGTACCAAAATAGACAGATAGATCAATGGTACAGAATAGAGGACATTTACACAAACCCCAATAAATATAATATAATTTTCTCATATTAGACAAAGGTGCCAAAAATATGCAATGGAGAAAAGATAGCCTCTTCAACAAATGGTGCTCGGAAAACTGGAAATCCACATGCAGCAGAAGGAAAATAAACCCCTATCTCTCACCCTGCACAAAACTCAACTCACAATGGATCAAAGACCTTGAAATCAGACCAGAGACCCTGCATCTTATAGAAGAAAAAAGCAGGTCCAAATCTTCACCTTGTCGGCTTAGGATCAGACTTCCTTAACAGGACTCCCATAGCACAAGAAATAAAAGCAAGAATCAATAACTGGGATAGATTCAAACTAAAATATTTCTCTCAACAAAGAAAACTATCAGCATTGTGAAGAGAGAGCCTACAGAGTGGGAGAAAATCTTTGCCACTCATACTTCAGATAGAGCACAATTTCCAGAATCTATAAAGAACTCAAAAAACTCTACAAGAAGAATACATATAATCCAATCAACAAATGGGCTAAGGAAATGAACAGACACTTCACAGAAGAAGATCTACAAGCAATCAACAGATATATGAAAAAATGTTCACCATCTCTAGTAATAAGAGAAATGCAAATCAAAACTGCCCTAAGATTCCATCTCACCCCAATTAGAAGGCGATTATCAAGAACACAAGCAACAATAGGTGTTGGAGAGGATGTGGGGAAAAAGGTACACTCATACATTGCTGGTGGGGCTGCAAATTAGTGCAGCCACTCTGGTAAGCAGTATGGAGATTCCTGAGAAAGCTTGGAATGGAACCACCATTTGACCCAGCTATCCCATTCCTTGGTCCTATACCCAAAGGAGTTAAAATCAGCATACTACAGAGATACAGCCACATCAATGTTCATAGCTGCTCAATTCTCAATAGCCAGATTGTGGAACCAACCCTTCAATTGATGAATGGATAAAGAAACTGTGGTTTATATATATATATATAATGGAATATTACTTGGCCATAAAGAATGATAAAATTAAGGCAAATGGATGAAATTGGAGAATATGTTAATTGAGATAAGCCAATCTCAAAAAACCAAAGGACGAATGATCTGGCTGATAAGCGGATGATGACACATAATGGGGGGTGGGAGTGGTTAGCGTTAGGGTTAGGATTAGGTTTAGGGTTAGGGTTAGGGAGGGGGGCAAGAATGGAGGAAGGAAGGACTGTATAGAGAGAAAAGAGGGTGGGAGGGGTGGGGGGAAGGGAAAAAGTAACAGAATGAATCAAACAACATTGCCCTATGTGAATTTATGATTACACAAATGGTATGCCTTTACTCCATGTACTAACAGAGAAACAACATGTATCCCATTTGCTTACAATAAAAAAAAAAAAACAGAAAAAAAGAAAGAAAAAATAAGACTGTGTATTCTCCTTCTATGTAATTTTCATGTCTTTGTGTATGTTGTGGTAAACATGTGATATTCTTCTATCATGGATTTATAAGGGCTCTATTTTTATTGACTTAGAGATAAATGGCCACTCATATTTAAATATAACTAATCATGCTAAAATATACATAGTAATTAATCCAAATGCCTTTTTTTTCATGTGACTTCCAAGTTGTGATGATGATTAATCTGGTTTGTTAGTATACATATTTGCCTTGGTTTGCTGACCAGACATGGTTAACTCACCTCTTCTATTAAAGTGTTAAGGTGTCAAGGTGTGATACAAAATTCCTGAATCCCTAAACTCAGCCTAAGAGCACAATCTATTTTTATAAACCTTTTATAAATAAGATGATATAATTTTGTTCACTCAAATAAGGCAAGCATGTCTTCAAAATTGTCAGCTTTGAATAGTGTGCAGATGCACAACCTCGTCTGTGTCCAGTATTCAAGGTGGGAGACATGTCAGTCGACCTAAGAGTAAAGGTGTGCATGAAGTGGTCAGGCAGTGTCTGCTGCTTCCTGCATGTGGGATGCCATAGTCCAGCCTCTGGAACTTCCTCATCAGGAAGACAAAGTGAATGAGTGTTTTGTTTGCCTAATATCTCCGATTTCCTAAGTACTCTGGGTATAATTGTTAGAAATCAATTCCATAAATATAAATGGGATGTGTACAAGCTGTTCTCATAATTCAATTTTTTGAATTTAGCAATAGATTTATCTATTTGAATTTAGTAATAGAGACTCATGAAGTGTTCAAGTTATTTCCAAATAAGTTAAAATATTCAAACACCAATAACTTTATATATGTTTGTAGAAATTAGAAGATGGATTCTTAAATCCTGGGTATATGCGTAGCAGTTCAAAATCACTTACTTCTAGGTTTTTTTCCTTTCCTAGAAATTAAGATTACCAAGTGTTAAAAAGTCTAATTAGTATCTGTAACTCAATATAATAAAAAAAGAAGACAAAATAATTTTTGTTTGCAAAAAGACCTTGTGGCAAAAATCAGAGATTAAGTGTGCATGAGGGTCTGAGTCATAGGTTTTTGAAGGATAAAGTCATGAAGGAAATGTGTGTGATCGAGTTGGCTCTAATAAGACAAAGCTGTTGTAGGTTTTTGTAAAACATGAGCATGATATAAATTCAGAATCTACTCTACTATGTTGAACAGCAAGATTTTCTTAGAGTATTGATCTACTCATAGTAAAAATGTGCTGGTAATTTAAGATTACATTCTAAATTCTTTTCTCTTTAGATTCCCAATTATCCTCTGAACTGCAACTTCACAGTCCAGAGCCACCAGTGTCTTCCCCCAGTACAACTTAATGTTGTGCTTCCAGCTTTCCCTGACGTGTCCCCATTGTTCTGAAGGATCACAGAATTTCACATGCCTTTGCCACTTCTAGCAGCTGCAGAGTCCCGGGCTGTAGAACCTGGATTTCCTTGCTAGACTTCTGTAAGGCACAACTTGCATCCTGGGACATAAGTTCCTTCACTCCCTGATCAAGTCTGAGTTCTTTCCATTAGGTTTCATTTCCGGGTTACCTACACAGTTTCCCACAGAGATAATCCGTCACACCGTGGGAAGTTTATCTTTTAATAATTGGCCTATAAAACATAGATTTTAAGTTTTATCAAGATGGTCTCTTGTGTTTTGTGCTGGCATTATTAGGTTTTTAATTACTTCACAGAAACTGAGCCTTACAAGAATGAAGGTTTTTCCACATTTAATAACTTTCTGTATTTCTTTTTAAAGTCCTTTAATTATCATTCTGGCTAAAGAAATGACTATAATTGCATAATGACCTGTGATCTTATTTTGATTAATGTTTTTGAACTTTGAACGTCTTTTTCAGGCTTCTTTGGATTAAAATTCTAAATTAAGTCTTTTTGACTTAGGCTAACTTTGTGATTTTCCTGTTTGTCCTGGAAAAGTCTGAGATGTTATTTTTCTCATCTCATGCAGAAGTTTAAACTAATCAGGCTTATTTGATATGTTGGATTATATAAAAATAATAAAATGAAGCCAATTCTTTAACTTCTATTTAATTTTAACTTCCGTGCATTTATAATCAGGTCATAGAAAGATTCTGACACACACTCTTAAATACAGGCTTCTTATAACCTTAACATTAATGCAGTAATAAAAATCACACTCTGATTAGAACAGCCTTTCCAGTTGTGCTCCTGGATACAAGGATAATAATCTACACCTGGTGAGTCTGTCCATTGGAAAAGACATTTATATGGGAGTTCATTCCAATTTTGGTAGGAGGGTTTGTCTTAAGTCCTCCCAATCTCCATGCTGCCAAGATTCAAGCACTGACTCCTGTTAATAGGCTCCTTCTCCTGACTGCACAAAACCTAAAAGACGACTTAAAACTAAAGTTCCCTGGGAAGGAAGTAGAAAGCCTCTGACAGGTTGCATCTGGACCAGGCACTGTGTCCTTTTTATTTTATTATTCTCTTTCTGAATATCTTTGTTCTCCTCCAAAGTCAATGCTATAATTTGCATTTCCCAATTCATTGAGGAAGGAGAAACTTAACTAGTTGATTGCAGGATTTGTTACCAAAAATCTCGATCTGTCTATGATACAAATTAACCCCTAGTTCACCAGTGAAGAATTTTTCTGCTAATCCATGGGAAACTGTTCAAATTATGCACCTGGCTGACTCACAAAGTCAACCTTTTGGACTCATGTCCAGATTCCTTGTGTTACCTTCACAGTGCCTAAAGTGTACCAAAAGAACCTTCAAACTAGATTAAATTATTGTAAACAATAGAATTCATTACTTTTCGAAAAGGTATTTGTAATACAAATCCTCTGATTGTTGATGGTTAACAATGTAATAATTCAATAAAGAACTTCTCTATACGTAAATTTTAATGCATGAGGCACTCCACATGGAATTGCCTGTCATGTCCTGGAGTGTGTACGTTTTCATCTGCAGGGGATTTCATAGACAATTGTAAACAGGAGCCCCCTCCTGTGTCAATAAATGGAAAATAAGTGGCTAATGAGGTTTGGGATATTTCTGGATTTCATTTCCACTGGAGAGATCTGAACGTTAGCTAACACTCATTAACTTACAGCATCATGTCCAAAGAGATATTCTATTGTCTCTTTTTCTCTGTTCTTATTGTCTATCTAACAATAAGTAAAGTCAACTATCCCAACAGGATAAAGTTGCCCAAGGCAGCTAGCAGATCACTAAGGCCTATGCAACTAATAAGATGGAACACCACACAACTTCAGATGAAATTGCCCTGAAAGCTTTTTTTTTTTTTTTTTTTTTCCTTCTGGCATCTATGTTGCTCAAATGTGTGGCTGTCCCCTGACATTGTCTTTTACGCTTGCCCTTTGACATGGAGCTGGACTGACAGCCAGGGCAGGTCTACTGGACATTGAGGGACAACAAAGACCCAGCTCCAGGCTGTTGGGTCAGTGATGCTTTCAAAGGAAGATCGGGGTCAAAGGGGGAAATGTGGAAATTGAGCATACAAATAAAAATATTCTTTTTATATACACCAAAAATAGAGACAAAAGTTTCCAGGGAGAAGAAGCTCAGGACACAAGGATCGTTCCAGGAACTGCTCAGCTGGGCCAGAGTGGCAAATCAGCCTGCCTTGTCTTGAAGACGGTGTTTTTTCCTCTTTGCAACTCTCAGTGGAATGGCTGAATATTTCCTTAGCGCTAGTTTTCCATAGTAACCGTGGCCACTGGCTAACAGCTCCCCAGCTCCCTCAAGCATCAAAAATGCCAATGAACTTCCTTTCATAACTTTCATCGATTTCTCTGCCCTAATAAAACCCTCAGTCTTTCCTTTCTTCTCCAGACACACTAGAGGCCAATTCAACCTGTGCATGTGTGTCCTGGACTACAATTCTAATCTTTATTCCCAAATAGGGTTTCCCTTATTAGGGATTTTTCTCTGTGTATATTTTTGACTTCCATACATGCACATGTTGACATTGGGTGAAGGGGAATGTGTGTGGTGGGCAGGAGTGATTGTGGTATTTAAGTGTGTAAAAGCATGTCAGTGGAAGTTGGTGTCTGTGCGTGTTCTGTGTGGGAGTACAGGAGGCCAGGTGGAGACACGAGGGTATGCGTGGTGGGGGAAATGCTAGGTGACTACCAGTATTGGCAGTGCCATCTGTTGATTTAATCCCCTGGAAGTATTGAAAAATTGGCTCCATACTTCACACACAACCTTCCCTGACAGCTGAAGTTGAATTCGGGTTTTGTCGCCAAAATCTCCAGCTCTCCTGCCTGGGCCTTGTGTCTTTAACCTCTCCTTCTTCTCCTCCCATACCATAAGCCAAGCCTTTGGCATTCAAAATCAAGCAAAATAAGGCCCTATTGGCAAATTGAATATTTAATCTGAGAGAAGAGAAGAGGTTCATCCAGGTTCCTCATTCTGAAAAATGTGCATTCTGTCTGCAGCTCTGAAGACAAGAGTCTCTGGAAAGGAAGGCTGATGATGTGATGGGCAATTCAGACGGGGATCACAAACACGGAAAGCTTCCAGCGACTCAGCAACCAGGCTCACACATCTGCAACGAACATTAATATTCAAGTAAACACATGCTTTTATCAACTTCTCTCTTTTGTTTTCCTCTCCTTTGAACCCTTTGAAAATGCAAGGAGGGAAAGAGACATAGCTTGATCTGAAGTACAGGCGTATGTTGAAGGCATATATCACTTAGAGTGCAAGGGATAACAGCATCAATTATTCACAGCATAAAATATAAGGTGTTAATATTTTATTTCATGTCAGGAACCACATGGCACATAAAAGGCAGATGGTAAAAGGAGTTTCACAAGCACTTGAAGATGTCACATGGGATATGCAGCACAAAGTGGTAAATATAAAGTTTCTTTTAAACACGAAACATGCATGAGCCAGGAGAACTTGAATCAAATTCACAAAAACAATTTTTCAAAATAATTCAAAGTTGAGTTTGTTTACTGGTTATTTCATCTGCAAGCTTTCCTCTTAGCCCTGCATGGGACAAGGATCAGTGAAGAACCAGGAGGAAGAGGAATCCCTCTTAAGGACCAGGCCCAGGCCTCTCTGCTCCAGGCTAGACGGGAATGCCAAGTCTGAGGTTCTGCTGGAGGGCTGTCGTACTTCAGCAGACCCTGCCTGTTGGAAAGCAGAAAAATATTAGTGAAAAAGCAAATTTATGTAAAGGGTAATGCATTGATGAAGAAGTAGACTCTGAAGTTAAAAAGGATAGGAAATTAATGTAAGATGTACTTCACATAGTGATTGAACAATTTAATTGTAAAGCTTTGTATATCTTAAGTTACACAAGTTGCTTAAGAGGAGAGCTTACTATATAAAGCACTTTTAATAATGTATTGAATGCTCCTCTTGTACAACTGCACCTACCATAATAAGAATATAATTATGCACATACATATATAGGTATACATGCTTTATATTAACATAATACATATCTCTAAGTATCATGTTTGTTTTGTGGACCAACATACTTTATTTAAATTGCATGTAATTTTTATTGCAGCTTTGTTTTAGTCAGCTTTTGCTCTGCTGTGACTAAATGATCCAACCAGCACAATCATAGGGGAGGAAAGGTTTATTTGGGGGCTCACAGTTTCAGAGGTCTTAGTCCTTAGAAGGTTGGCTCAATTTCTTGGGGCCTAAGGTGAAGTAGAACATCAAGGTGGAAGAGTGTGGCAGAGGGAAGCAGCTGGCATTATCAGGAAGCAGAGTCTCCACACTCCAGATACAGAACATATACCCCATAGCCACCCCCAATTCCCACCTCCTCCAGCCACACCCTGCCACTTCAGTTAATTCCACCAGGGATTAATTCACTGATTAGGTTAAGACTCTTAGAACCCAGTCATGTCTCCTCTGAACCTTCCTGCATTGTCTCACGTGTGAGTTTTTGAGGGACACCCCACATCCAATCCATAAGAAACTTATTTTCAAGTAAATAAAAATTTGAAATGTATCTGGTAAGTTCACGGAGCTGTGAATTACACTTAATGGGTTCATTTTGTTAATATATGGATTAATGACTTTTAAATTTTCAAATTTTAATAGAAATATATGAAGATGTTTTATCAAATTTCAAATTTACCCGTATCTTATGAAAAACATATATGTATGAATTTCATCAACTTGTCAAAACTGACACAATTCAGTTTTTTAAGGTCAAACTATTTGGCAAAAAAGAAAAAAACTCAATGCTTTATCATTTTAATTGTCCTGATGAGTAGATACATTATGTACTCTTTTTTCATTTGAAATTTGTATTTACACATCTTCAAAACCACATTCAAATTATAAAAATTTTTAAAAGTTATGTTTTTCAAATTTGTTTAAAGATTTTCTGTACAAATTTGGACAATTTAATCTACTCCAGCTTGCATTTACATCAGTATTTAGTCTCTTAAGATGTGTTTGTAAGGTTATGTTTTCAAACTAAATGAAGTTAATTCTTTGTTGAATTTTTCAATCTTTTCCTTTATTGATTTGGTTTTGTGTCTTTAAAGAGCTTCCTAATACTCACAAAACCACATTTTCATATGATTTTAGCAAGTTCTAAAATTCTTTCCAAGACTGAGTACCTTGCTCCACCAGTTACGTAAATGTATGAAGGTGCAATCAATTTTATTTGTTTCTCAAATGCACAACTGAATGTTACTGGACTATCCATAGATGGACTTGGTCTTGCCAGGACAGTTTCTTTCTGTGACCTCGCAGGTAATGCAGGATCCTCCTCACTAGGGGGCACCATTCCCCCGGACCTCAGTAAGACTGACTCTCCTCAGGGTTGGAGAGCAGGTGTCTCCATCCAAAACACCAACTATGTCATTAACTGATTATTCAAATGCACATGAATTTATTTATGGACTCACAGTTCTAATCAGTTTGTATGCAATTTACATCAATATCACTTTCCTTTAATTGCTTAAACTTTAGCTTCTTTTTATATCTGGCTTAACTAATCTCCCCCTCATTTTTATTTTTATTATTTGATATTAGTCAGCCTCCTCTATTAGAAACACTTTGACAAACTCCGTGAAAAATCCTGCTGGGGATTTGATTAGGATTACTTTAGATGTATAGATCAATTTGGGGAGGAAGAAGGTCTTTACAATATTGATTCTTGTCATCCTTGAACAAAGTGGATTTCTTAATTTACTCAGTTATGCTTTTTGAGTATATGGTTAGAAAAGTACATTTTGTTTTTCCCCTATAATATTTTAAGAAGATAAAATACATATTTTCAAATATTAATATCTTTGAATTTTACAATTAAAATTTCTCTGTGCTTTGCCTATGTCTGTCTTGATGTAATTGTATTATTAATGTCAGGCTACACATTGTCTAAGTATTTATAATCTGAATAAAATTTGCAATTTTGGGGGAAGTACTAAGAAAATCCTAATAATCTGATGAATCATATTAATCCCCACTGAAACATCCCTCTCTTTAATATGGGTAACTATTATTGTTCTTTCAGTAAATTTCAGTCTATCCCAAACTGATATCATTTAACAAACATAATATAAGCAAGGTGCAAAGTAAAATTAGATGCACAAAAGATGCAGAGGTTTAGGAGTTATTAAAATTACTGGTAGAATGTGTCCAAATGATTCATTCAATAAATATTAATCAACTACTATGTGCCAGAAATTATTTCCTCTGCTAGGGATACACCAGTGAAGCCACATAAGTGCAATCCTTGCATGTTACAGAAATTATTTTCTTTTGGGAGACAGATAAATAAACTCTACAATAAAGTAAAATAATTTGCCAGTTAGTGATGAAAAACTGCAAAGATTATTAGATCAAGTAGAAGCAGAGTAAGTGAAGAGAGTAGAAAGACAGGAAGAGAAGGTCACTGAGACAGTGCTGGATACTGCATGTCAAAACCTGAAAAATACTGTCATATTTCAACCAGATAAAAAATTAAAGAGGACAAATGATGAGCAATACACTCACTACAAAAAGATCTTGGAGAAAATTTCTTAGAGAAAACATCAAAGTTCTCAAAAATGGTTTTGCAAAAATACCCTGCTCCTGGTTATAATTTTCAGCATGCAAATATTGAGTACACAGAAGTACTGGAGTATGTCATTTAGGAAAATGAAAATTGTACCTACAATAATAAATACCTTCTGAGTTTTGATATTTAATACATCCATCAATTACAGCATAGTAAGCACAACATAAGCTTTATTAAGCATGATATTAGATTATCTTTATGGATTTAAATGTATTTTGTCAAAGTAAATCCTAAATAAGTCAAATTTTTCTTTATGATTTTTTTAGATGTTGATTATTTTATTTAAAATATGTTTCAAATTGATAACATTTCCTCATACTGTTTAGTCTTGAATCTTGAATAGTTGGCATTCATGAATTTGAATTTGACTTACATTTATCCTTCTATTTTATTCTGCTTTGGGCATTGAAATATTCCAAACCTTGGAGATCCAATATGGCAGACTAGAGGGAGGCTGCATTCCTTGTTGCTCCATAACTCCGATTTCAAGCAGAGGATATCTGTTTCTTGGTGAGGCAGTTTTTGCTGCTTATCGATCCCCTGCTGTTTACCTCATTTGTCTGCTGTGATCACCTGCGGTCTGCCAGCATATCTACACCTTTTTTGAGTGCAGATTGCTCACTGTCAGGCACCTATCATCCGCCATTTGCCTGCCTCTCGCCTGTCCATCTCCTGCCTTACACCTATCCATCACCAACCGCACGAGGTTCACCTCCTGATCATCCGACAACAGTCAGCAAACTGATCACTGACCGCCAGTGGAGTGCCAGCTGCCTGCTGTTGCCTGGAAATTCTCTGTCACGGTACCTGCAGGTTTGATTACACGTGGCTGCTGCCATTTTGAGACAACAGCCAGGACCTGTGAACCCCTGCCTGGACTGACTGAGCCCCGTCTCCAGGATCCCTCAGCCCAACCGATTACTTCCTGACTCCAGGGCCCTCACATCAACTGACTGCTCCCTGTCATCAGGACCCCCAGTCTGACTGACTGTGCCCTATCACCGGGACCCCAGACCAACTGATTGTACCCGGCCTCCAGGATCCCACAACCACACCAAACGTGACCGACCTCCAGGACCCCTGCCTGACCAACCAAATCCCGCCTCCAGGACCTACAGCTGACCACGTCCACACCCTGGAACTGCAGCTCCCCATTTGCCAACATATTTGAAAGCCAGAGCGGCCATCATGGATAATCCTGGAAGCTGTAGCTCTATCATTAGGTGGGGCAAATCCCATCCTGAGACGCCTGCTGGAGACTTGAAGCTCATTATCAGGTACCTCTCATGCATCAGGCTACTAAAGACTGGGAGGTTTGAGTACTAAATGACTGTTACAGTGTAGATTTTCTTTTTTCTCCTTATTGAAAAATTTTAAGTTTTTATTTCTTTACTTTCCTTGCTCTCTTTTCCTTTTGTTTACCTGTTCCCTCAGAGTCTCTTTCTCCCTTTTTGCATGCTAACATCTAATTTCTTTTGATTATATTTTCACCCTTTCTATTATTTAGAACTTCTGTATATTCTTTTCTTATCCCATTAACAGCTACATTCTACATCCCTCTGCATCCTCTTTGTCCTCCATTAGAAACTGCAGACCTTATTGCAAATCTGTTTGTTATACTGAGATAATAATTGAATGCATTCTGTCTACTATGACAATATTGTTAATGTTCTCATAGGGGATATTTGGTCTGAAATTTCATACTGTCTAAATTGGGCACTGCTAATAATGATCTCTCCTTAAAGAAAAGGTTTTGGAAACCTATAGGGCCACTATAAGCCTATAGGGGGAATTCTGCAATACTGCAGATCTGCACTGCTAGAGGGGAAGATATATGAGCAACATGAAAAAACAAGGGAAGAAAATGATCCAAACAAATCTAGATTCCATATTAATAGAATCCAATGACAGTATGTTAGAAGAAATGTCAGAAAAGGACTTCAGATTATACATGATTAAGATGATTCATGAGGCAAAGGATGAGATAAGAGAGCAAATGCAGGCAATGAATGATAATACCAATAAGCAGTTGAAAGAGCAACTGCAGGAAGCAAAAGATCATTTCAACAAAGAGATAGAGATTCTCAAAAAAAAAAAAAAAATCAAGTGGAAATCTTTGAAATGAAGGAAACAATAAACCAAATAAAAAAACTCAATGGAAAGCATCACCAAAAGACTAGACCACTTGGAAGACAGAACCTCAGACAATGAAGACAAAATATTTAATCTTGAAAATGAAGTTCCACAAACAGAGATGATTGTAAGAAATCATGAACAGAATCTCCAAGAACTATGGGACATCATGAAAAGACCAAATTTAAGAATTATTGGGATTGAGGAAAGCACAGAGATACAAACCAAAGGAATGAACAGCTTATTCAAGAAAATAATATCAGAAATTTCCCAAACCTGAAGAATGAAATGGAAAATCAAAAATAAGAGGCTTACAGAAAACCAAATGCACAAAATCACAACAGATCCACACCAAGGCCCATCATAAGGAAAATGCCTAACATTCAAAATAAAGATAGGATTTTGGGAGCTGCGAGAGAAAAGCATCAGATTACATATAGGGAAAGACCAATACGGATATCAGCAGACTTCTCCACCCAGACTCTAAAAGCTAGAAGGGCCTGGACCAACATATTTCAAGCTCTGAAAGAACATGGTTGTCAACCAAGAATCCTACACCCAGCAAAACTAACCTTCATATTTGAAGATGAAATAAAATCCTTCCATGATAAACAATAGTTAAAAGAATTTACAAATAGAAAGCCTGTGCTACAGAATGTTCTCAACAAAATATTCCATGAGGAGGAAATGAAAAACAACAATGTAGGTCAGCAAAGGGAGGAACTACCTTAGAGAAAAACCACTCAAAGGAGAAACCAAGCCAACTTAAAAACCAAAAATAAGCCAAATGACTGGGAATACAAATTATATCTCAATAATAGCCCTGAACATTTATGGCCCAAACTCATCAATCAAAAGACATAGTCTGGGAGAATGAATTAAAAAGAAAGACCCAACAATATGCTGCCTGCAAGAGACTCATCTCATAGAAAAAGATATCCACGGACTAAAGGTGAAAGGATGGGAAAAAACCTACCACGCACATGGACTAAGTAGAAAAGCAGGGGTTTGCATCCTTATATCAGATAAAGTGGACTTCAAGCCAAAATTAGTCAGAAGGGATAAAGAAGGACATTTCATACTGCTTAAGGGAACCATAAATCAGGAAGACATAATGATAGTAAATATTTATGCCTCAAACAATAGTGCATCCCTGCACATCAAACAAATCCTCCTCAATTTCAAGAATCACATATACCACAACACAATAATTCTGGGTGACATTAATGCACCACTGTCACCACTAGATAGATCTTCCAAACAAAAACCAACCATAGAACTCAAACACAATCACTAACCTAGACTTAATAGACATATATAGAATATTCCATCCATCAATGAGCGAATTCACTTTTTTCTCAGCAGGACTCAGTACCTTCTCGAAAATAGACCATGTGTTATGCCACAAAGCAGCCCTTAGGAAATACAAAAAAATAGATATACTGCCTTGTGTTCTATCAGATCATAATGAACTGAGAGGAGAAATCAATGACAAAGTAAAAAACAGAAATTACTCCAACACCTGGAGACTAAATAATATGTTATTGAATGAAACATGGATAACAGAAAACATCAGGGAGGAGATAAAAAAAAAATCCTTAGAGGTCAATGAGAATGATGATACAACATATCAAAATCTCTGAAACACTATGAAAGCAGTACTAAGAGGAAAATTCATTGTATGGAGTGCATTCCAGAAAAGAATGAAAAGTCAACAACTGAATGACCTAACATTACAGCTCAAAGCCCTAGACAAAGAAGAACAGAATAACAGCAAAAGTAGTAGAAGACAGGAAATAATTAAAATCAGAGCTGAAATCAATGAAATTGAAACAAAAGAAATAATTCAAAAAATTGACAAAACAAAAAGTTTGTTCTTTGAAAAAGTAAACAAAATAGATAAACCGTTAACCACACTAACATACAGAAGGAGAGAGAAAACTCAAATTACTAAAATTCATGATGAAAAAGGAAATATTATGACGGACACCACTGAGACACAGAGCATGACAAGCTACTTTGAAAATCTGTATTCCAACAAAATAGAAACTACCAAAGACATTGACAAATTTCTAGAGACATATGCGCCTCCCAAGCTGAATCAGGAGGACATACACAATTTAAACAGATCATTTTCAAGCAATGAAATAGAAGAAGCCATTATAAACCTAACATCCAAGAAAAGCCCCGGACCAGATGGATTCTTAGCCAAGTTCTACAAGACCTTCAAAGAAGAACTCATTCCAATAGTTCTCAAAGTATTCCAGGAAATAGAAAAGGAGGGTACTCTACTGAACTCATTCTATGAAGCTAATATCACCCTCATGCCCAAACCAGGCAAAGACACATAATGGAAAGAAAATTTTAGACCAATCTCCTTGATGAATATAGATGCAAAGATCCTTAACAAAATACTGGCAAACCATATCCGAAAACTTATTAAGAAAATTGTGGACCACGATCAAGTGGGGTTCCTTCCTGGAAGGCAAAGATGGTTTAACATCCGTAAATCAATAAACAATAATCCATCATATCAATAGACTTAAGGATAAGAATCATATGGTTATTTCAATTGACACAGAAAAAGCGTTTGACAAAATACAACACCCCTTCATGCTCAAAACACTAGAAAAAATAGGGATAGTAGGAACATACCTGAACATTGTAAAGGCTATTTATGCTAAGCCCATGGCCAACATCATTCTTAATGGAGAAAAACTGAAAGCATTTCCTTTAAAAATGGGAAGAAGACAGGGATGTCCTCTTTCACCACTTCTATTCAACATTGTCCTCGAAACTCTAGCCAGAGCAATTAGGCAGACTAAAGAAATTAAAGGGATACGAACAGGAAAAGAGGAACTTAAGCTGTCACTATTTGCTGATGACATGATTCTCTATTTAGAGGATCCAAAAACCTCCTGCAGAAAACGTCTAGACCTCATCAATGAATTCAGCAAAACAGCAGGCTATAAAATCAACATGCATAAACCTAAAGCATTTTTATACAGAAGCGGTGAAACATCTGAAAGGGAAATGAGGAAAACAACTCCATTTGGAATAGCCTGAAAAAAGAATAAAATAAAATACTTGGGAATCAATCTAACCAAAGAGGTAAAAGATCTCTACAATGAAAACTTCAAAACATTGAAGAAAGAAATTGAGGAAGACCTTAGAAGATGGAAAAGATCTCCCATGTTCTTGGATAGGCAGAATTAATATCGTCAAAATGGCCATACTACCAAAAGTGCTATACAGATTCAATGTAATTCCAATTAAAATCCCAATGACGTACCTTACAGAAATAGAGCAAGCAATCATGAAATTCATCTGGAAGAATAAGAAACCCAGAATAGCTAAAGCAATCCTTAGCAGGAAGAGTGAAGCGGGGGTATCACAGTACCAGAACTTCAACTATACTACAAAGCAATAGTAAGAAAAACAGCATGGTATTGGTACCAAAATAGACTAGATTAGTGGTACAGAATAGAGAACATGGACACAAACCCAAATAAATACAATTTTCTCCTACTAGACAAAGGGTCCAAAAATATGCAATGGAGAAAAGATAGCCTCTTCAACAAATGGTGTTGGGAAAACTGGAAATCCACATGCAGCAGAAGGAAAATAAACCCATATCTCTCACCCTGCACAAAACTCAACTCACAATGGATCAAAGACCTTGAAATCAGACCAGAGACCCTGCAGATTATAGAAGAAAAAGTAGGTCCAAATCTTCAACATGTCGGCTTAGGATTAGATTTCCTTATCAGGACTCCCATAGCACAAGAAATAAAAGAAAAAATCAATAACTGGGATACATTCAAACTAAAAAGCTTTCTCTCAGCAAAGGAAACTATCAGCAATGTGAAGAAAGAACCTACAGAGTGGGAGAAAATCTTTGCCACTCATACTTCAGATAGAGCACTAATTTCCAGAATATATAAAGAACTCAAAAAACTTGTATACACCAAGAATACAAATAACCCAATCAACAAATGGGCTAAGGAAATGAACAGACACTTCACAGAAGAAGATCTATAAGCAATCAACAGATATATGAAAAAATGTTCACCATCTCTAGTAATAAGAGAAATGCAAATCAAAACTACCCTAAGGTTCCATCTCACCCCAATTTGAATGGCGATTATCAAGAACACAAGCAACAACAGGTGTTGGAGAGGATGTGGGGAAAAAGGTACACTCATACATTGCTGGTGGGGCTGCAAATTAGTGCAGCCACACTGGAAAACAGTGTGGAGATTCCTGAGAAAGCTTGGAATGGAACCACTGTTTGATGCAGCTATCCCATTCCTTGGTCCTATACCCAAAGGATTTAAAATCAGCATACTACAGAGATACAGCCACATCAATGTTCATAGCTGCTCAATTCCCAATAGCCAGATTGTGGAACCAACCTAGATGTCCTTCAATTGATGAATGGATAAAGAAACTGTGATATATATATGTATATATATATATATATATATATATATATATATATATATATATATATACATACAATGGAATATTGTTCGGCCATAAAGAATAATAAAATTATGGCATTTGCAGGCAAATGGATGAAATTGGAGAATATCATGCTAAGTGAGATAAGCCAATCTCAAAAAACCAAAGGAAGAATGAATGAGATAAGAATCTGCTTATCTGGCTGATAAGCAGATGATGACAAATAATGGGGGATGGGAGGGGAGCAAGAATGGAGGAAGGAAAGAATGTATAGAGGGAAAAGAGGGGTGGGAGGGGTGGGGGGAAGGTGAAAGTAACAGAATGAATCAAACACCATTACCCTTTGTAAATGTATGATTACACAAATGATGTGCTGTTACTCCATGTACAAACAGAAACAACATGTATCCCATTTGTTTTCAATAAAAATAAATTTGAAAAAAAAGAAAGAATCCAAACCTTATAAAATATATACTGGAAGTTTGCAACTTTTTCTGTTCTGAAATGATTTGTATATTATGGGATAAAATATTTTTAACTGGATAGAAATTGCTTATAAATGTGTTTGAACTTGGCACCTTTTAGGGGTAAATAATTGTTTTAGAATTATTTATTTTTCTTCTCGTATTCAACTCTGCTAAATTTTTTGTTGATTCTTTGGTTGGTGGTACTGTGAATTAAACCCAGGAGCTCTCCGCCACGGAGCTACGTCCTCAGTCTTTTTACTCTTTATATTGAGACAGTATTTTGCTCAGACTGGTTAAGGCTAGCTCCAACTGGCAATCTCCTGAAGGAGGCATCCCAAGTTGCTGGGCTTGCAGGCATTCTCCACAGTGCCCAGCTTCAAATGTGCTGATTTAAAAAAGGTAATTATGATACTGTGTCGTGAGCACTTTGATTATGTTATTTAGATATTGAAACATGTATTATTATCTCATAATGTAGGATCTTTTACTTGAATCTTTCATACATGGCAATGCACAGACACGAAATGTTATTGTTAACAAGTATATGCATATGTATAGCCAATCCGTCTCAAGATATCAAAAATTCCATTATGCTTCTTACTAGTCAATCCCTGCTCCTGGAGAGAAACAACCACCTTTCTGGTTTTTCCACCATAGATTAGTATCCCCTGTTCTAGACATTCACAGTAATAGAATTACATAGGGTATCACCTTGTGTCTGATTTCTTTCCCTCAGGATAACACCTATAAATTTCTCCCATATGGTTCTGTGTTGACTAGTTGACTGCTATTTATTTATTGTATTATTTCTTTGCATGAAAATAATACAAGCATTTGTATTCATTCTTTTGCTAAGGGGTATGAAGGTTATTTCTTGGTTTTGGCCACTGTTAAGAAATCTGGTACGTATATTTTTACTAAAGATATTCCGTGGATATATGTATAAATAAATGTGGAATTGCTATGTGATTTCATAACTATTCCAGGAACCCTTCAAGCTTTCCCCTGCGTCTTTAGAGCATTTAACATCCCCACCAGCCACACAGCCCATCCAATAACTGGTACCCACATGTTCTTCTGATTTGCTCAGTTTTTCATTTCAGCCATTAGAGTTGGAGTTTATTGGTACCTTGCATCTCTAATTTGTGCTTTCCTGAGGACTAATGACATTGAGCCTTTTTTTTTCACATGTTCATGGATAACCTACTCTTTCATGAAAAATCTATTTGAGCTTTTGACCATTCTGTATCTGCTTCCTTTTCTTCCTATTATTCTGTTATAGATTATTCATTTATATAGTTTATATAGTTTGGACACACATCACTTGTTGGACATATTATTTGAAATCATTTTTCCCAGTCTGTGACTTCTCATTTATATTCTTTTGTGGATTAAATATCTTTAATAAGCTTAAAGTCTTTTTTTTTTTTTTTCTTTTCATGGTTATGACTTTCTGGGACTGATTAAGGAGATCTTTGCCTAGTTACCAAGGTATTCTTCCTTGTTTTCTTCCTGAACTGGGGGGGCTTTCAAGTTCCATTTCAAGTTAAACTCTAATTGTACGCGAGGCAGGGCTGAGATCCATGTATTTCTCCACGTGGATTTGCAGTCTGCAGAGCGCTGCTGGGTCAAAGAACTCTTTTTTTTAATGAAATAATTTCAATACTTTTGTCAAAAAGAAAATGATGCCCTAAGTCAGATTTACGCCTGCAATTTCGACTGTGCCCCTTGCACCATCTGCCTCTCATGGCATCACCCTTCCTGATGAGGTCGTGCCCACAGCACATCCCTGGGTCTGGACAAGTTCTCTGCTTTGGGTCAATATTGTGTTCACTTTGGTCATCTCCTTTTTTTTCAATTTTTTATAAATTCTAGGATTAGGTTGTCAATTTACACAAAAATCTTCCTGGGATTATTATTGAGTTTGCATTGAATATATAAATGAAATTGAGGGAATTTAACATCTTTTTGGGGGCGAGTACTGGGATTGAACCCAGGGGTGTTTACCACTGAGTCACATCCTCAGCACTTTTTATTGCTTTTATTTCGAGACGGGGTCTTCCTGAGCTACTCAGGGCCTTGATAAATTGCCGAGACTGGCTTTGAACTTGCAATTCTTCTGCCTCAGCCTTCTGAGTCACTGAGATTACAAGGCTGCACCACCGCACCCAGCAATTTAACATCATTGACAAGATCAATTTAGTTGATTCTTAAATCCATTTATTGAGGTATTTATTTTACTCAGCAATGTTTCATGATTTTGCATAGGTATGTTATATATAATGCATTGGTTAAATTTATTCCCAAATAGTATATATTTTCTTAGCTGTTATAAATTGAATCTATACAATTTAATTTCCAATTATTTACTCTGAGTACACACATATATCTTTGTTGTGTATTAGCTTCATCCTCTGCAGTCATCCTAACCTTGCTTCTTGACTCTGACACATATTCCCTAGAATTATTCACCAACACCAGCATGTTGCCGATAAATGACAGGTTTTGCTCTCTCCTTTACATTCTTCACACTTTTTACTTATTTTCCTCCCCTTGTCACATTGTTTAAGACTTTGAGCACAAAGATGAATCCAAGTGGTGCAAGTGGGCATTCTTGCATTTTTTTCCCAAACTTGGGAAAATAATTGACAGTTTCATCATTAAATGTGATGCTAACTGATGATTTTTCCAGGTGTCTTTTATTCCTAGTTTGCTGAGTGTTTGTATCAGTGGATGTTGGATTGGTCTAATATTTTGCTGCATCCATTGAGAGAGATTTTATTTTAAGAACAATCTCATTTATAATATTTATATCTACCTCATGCATTACAACTTTCATAGTTATAAACTTATCCTCTTTACATAAAGGCAGTAATCAATCTTTTCTTGAAATTTACATTTCAAGGTATTAATATTGACACTTCAGCTCTTGCTTGTTCAGTGTTTGCATGATAAATATTTCCTATCCTTTTACTCTCTATTTATGACTTTTCTTTTGAAGTACATCTCAGTAGATAGAATAGAGGGTATTTTTGTTATATTCAGTCTGACAATCTTATTTTCAATTGAAGAGCTCATATTCATTTTCATGAATTTTTATCTACAAATTTTCTGTTTTCTATTTTCCCATCTGTTTTGGGTTTCTCTAATTTTTTCTATTATGTTTTCTTTTTCATTAATCAAATGATTTCAGTGTTTAATTCTAAGATCTTTATTGACTTTTTAGTTATAATTGCATGAATTTCAAATGTTTTTTGAAACATAATTAGAATCTATTTTATGGTACGCAAAGTGTGGCAGCTTGAAATGGCATGTCTCGACTTCGTATTTGTTCTGTTATTATTGTCACATCTAAATTCATGAGAGTCTAAAATACAGGGTCATAATATCTAGATAACAAAGGAAGAAAATATATAAAATATGGATACAATTGTATATATTTCCCATCTTTACCACATCTGTTTCTTGTCATTAATTCCTGCAAATTTGAGTTAGCATCTGGTATGATATTTTTCACCCTAAGAAATTGTCCTTTAAGCATTTATCTTAGTGAAGGTTTGTTGCCACCAGATTTTCCCAATTACTTTTTAATCTGAAAATGCCGTCGTTCCACCTTTATTTGGAAGGATAGTTGTGCTAAATGTAGCACTTGGCATGAACATGTATTTTTTTCCCAGCACTTACAGATGCCATTCCACTTTTGCTTGCCTTCCATTGGTCCTAATGAGAAATCAGATGTTCATTGTATCATCACTCTCTCTTCTGTAACATGAACTTTCACAGTTTTCTGTTTAACATTGGCTTCCAACAGTGAGGGGATATGGCTCAGAGTGGTCCTACTCCTCCTCTCCATCTGGGATGTTTGCTGTATTCCTTGGGCCTGCATATTGGTTCTCTCTCAGTTTGGAACGTTTTAATCTTTTTGTCTATTCCTTTTCTCCCCTTTTGTCTACTTTGATGGTCAAATTAATTTCATGTTGGGGTTAATCTATTTGATCATCAGAATGTTATGAAAAGAGAATTTGCTTATTTTTTTCCTCCGTTCTATTTTTTTTTTTTTTTTTTGCCTTTGTCCTTGTGACGGTGTCATGTCTACTGATTTTCTCTAGGTTACTGATACTTCTTCTGCCCTGGTCAGTGGGTCTATCCAACAGGTTTTTCAGTTTAGTTATTGAACTTTTCAGGACCATATTTTCTATTTTTATGTACATCTAATATCTGCTTCATGAGATATTTAATTCATTTTTGAACTGGTGATTGATCCCAGGGTGCTTTACCACTGAACTATTTTCCCATTTCTTTTTATTTGTTTTTACTTTGAGACATGGTCTTTCTAAGTTGTTGAAGTTCTCATCAAGTTGCAGATTTGTGGTCCTTCTCTCTCTTCCTCCCAAGTCACTAGGGAACAGGTACATACCGCTATACCAGGCTAATCTTTCTTTCTTTCTTTCTTTCTTTCTTTCTTTCTTTCTTTCTTTCTTTCTTTCTTTCTTTCTTTTCTTTCTTTCTGTTTATCTTTCTTCTTCCCTTCTTCCTTCCTCTCCTTCCCTACCCTCTTACCTCCTTCCCTCCCTCCCTCCCTCCCTCCCTCCCTCCCTCCCTTCCTTCCTTCCTTCCTTCCTTCCTTCCTTCCTTCCTTCCTTCCTTCCTTTATTTCTCTCTCAATAGTGAAGATCAAACCCACAGAATGAGTAAACATTCATCAAATTTATGTATTTACATATTTATTATTTAATATTTGAAATATTCACAAGTAGCTGCCTTATGTTATTATACCAGCTGGGTCATATCTGAGTCAATGTTGCTCTTCTTTAAAAAATTATTTGTTTCTTTTTACAATTTTAGTTCCTTAATTATAGGTCATAT
Organism: Sciurus vulgaris; assembly: GCF_902686455.1. Classification (NCBI taxonomy): domain Eukaryota; kingdom Metazoa; phylum Chordata; class Mammalia; order Rodentia; family Sciuridae; genus Sciurus; species Sciurus vulgaris. The sequence goes on along the minus strand of NC_136461.1, from coordinate 206,405,508 downwards.
TTTATAACTTACATGTCTTAATTATTTGTCATACATATTTAAAGCTATGGTATTGAAGCTCTGAATTCTGTTACATTTTCCAGAATTGCACCCTCCAATGCAACACACAGCAGGGAGTTAACCTGACTGTACTCTAACTCCTTAAAAGCCAAAATCTGTGTTCACTTCTTACATGTCCTAGCTTCTGGTTCTGCACTGAGTCTCTTGCCTTCTCCTAAGAGCTTTCTTGCACAAGTTAGGGCCCAGATTTTACATCTGAGTCCTGTGTGCTCAGCCTTCTCATAAACCCTTCCTGTTTTTACATCTGTACTTTCGTTGGTTCTTCCTGCTCTGCAGGCTTGTCCTTGACTCCTCAAGCCAGGAAGACTATGACCTTAACCACTCAAACAGCACGCATAGGTTGAGGACAAACTTCATGCAAGAAAAAAAGAAAACAAACGTCAATGTTTCTTGGTAGAGTTAATATTTTTCTCCAGTTCCTTCCCATGTTGATCACTTTTAGGAAGGTTCAACTATTGTCACTGTTGTTAATATTTTGTCTATTTTGTGATAGATACCTGTGGGCATGGCAGTAGGATCAAGCTGCTCCACCATTACTAGAAGCTGTAAGCATAATACATCATGTTAAAAATCCTCTTTCTAGCTAATCTATAAGTGGTTCCTCTCCAGGGATATATCTTTGTTTTTTTTTTTTTTCTTTTGAGTCTTATTTCCTGGAGGCTTTTTTCAAACCTGTCTTTATTGTATTTAATTCATATTTATTCCTCTTTTAAATACTGTGTTTTCATTTTTTTAGATGCAATATCTGCTCTAATCTTTCTGGAGACACCAATGTTAAAAAAAATGTATTCTGTAATATACATAAATATTTTACATCAAAGGCAGCATGGAATGGGAGATTTGGGAATTTTATCTGGGCCTGTATTTTATCTTTAGCTCTAAAAAGCTATGGAAATTTGGGAAGGCTGATGGATGAGGCAGACTCGAACCAAAGAAAATTAAATATTAGCCATAAATAATATAGATGGGTTTCATATAGGGAATTAGACGCACTGGTGATGAAAGAGGTTGTGAGTGAGCTATAGAAAATGAGGAGCAGAGGCAGCATTATGAGAGTCTACTCAATACCCTGGCAGCAGGAAGCTGGGGTAAGCCTGCTGACAGCAGAACCCACCTCAGCCCACCCTGCCCAGTCAGGCCTCTTTTGGATGCAAAGAGGAGAGAAGGAGCAGCCTGGGTTCTCTTTTCTCCATTGGCATAACTCCTGGCAGACAGTTGCTTCTGCTGCCTGAAAAATGTGGCCTCAAGATAGGGATTGGAGCAGCCCCCACCAGGCCTTGACTCCGGAAGGGGAGCAGCCTCCTGGAAGCACTGAGGACATACCTCTTCATGGCTGTGGAATGCTTCATGCTTTGCTTTCCCCACACCTTACCACTGTATCCGGGTGCTTCCTCTACAAGAAGAGGAGATTACAGATAACGCAACTGAAGGTTCACACTCTACTCAAGAAATTCCTAGAAAAATCACCCTAAATGGGGGTAAAAACAAGACTATAAGCAAATTGTAGTTTATGATACCACAGCAATAGCAAATAGTAAGTAGAAGCTGTTAAGGTTTGGATGTGAGGTGTCTGTCCCTCAAAAGCTCACACGTGAGACAATGCAGGAAGGTTCAGAGGGGAAATGATTGAGTTGTAAGAGTCTTAATCCCTGATGGGATTAACTGAAGTGGCGGTGTGACTGGAGGAGGTGGGAATTGTGGCGTGGCTTTGTTTATAAAGAGTGGAGTATCTCTCTGTTTCCTGATGATGCGAGCTGCTTCCCTCTGCCACACTCTTCCACCATGATGTTCAGCCTCACCTAGAGCCCCCAAGGAATGGAGTTGGCCTTCTATGGACTAAGACCTCTGAAACTGTGAGCCCTCAAGTAAACTTTTCCTCCTTTATAATTGTGCTGGTCAGATCATTTAGTCATAGCAGTGAAATAGCTAAGACACAAGCTAACTCTGAGCCAGAAAAACAAAACCTCAGGCTGAAGTCTTGACTATCTTAATAAATGTTTCTCAATATCCAAGTCTAATTTCAAAAATAAAAATTCAAGGCATGCTGAAATCAAAACCACAGCTTGAAGTAAAAATGCAAGCATTATGGTCAGACTTAGATATATCAGAGATTTTGAAATTAAAAAAATGAGAGTTAAAAAAATAAGTATAATTAATAAGCTGGAGGTTGCAGTTGATGAACATATGAGAAGATTCTGAACAACGTGTCATTAGGGAATTATAGATTACAACAATGAACAACTGTTACGTACCTACAAGTTAAAATACAGCATCCTGACAACACCAAATGCACCTAAGGCTGAGGATCAGCAGTTGCCTCTCATTCATTATTGGTGGGGTGCAAAGGAAATAGACATTTGGAATGCATTTGACAATTTTCCCCAAATAATACAGAATTACACAATTCTGCACGAAGACCTCTGGGAATTTACTCAGATACTTGAAAAAGTATGTTCACACAAAAGCTTAGATATGAATATTTATAGCAGTTTTATTTCTAGTTGTCAAAAATTGGAAACAATCATAGTATCTTTCAAATGTTTAATGGTAAACAAGCTGCAGCACATCCATTCAATGGACTACTCCTCAGCAGTAAAAAGAAATGTACTAGCTACCCATGGAAGGACATATAGAAAGCTCAAAGCTTATTGCTAAATGAAAGAAGCTAGTCTGAAAAGATTGATACTATATGAATCTAACTAAGTGAAATATGGACAAAAACCACTGTCAACATTAAGGAGACAACAAAATTGGCTGTAGGGGTTACTGGAGAGGGAGGGATGAAACTCAGAGCATAGAGGATTTTAAAGGCAATGAATATTTTATATTATATTGTAAGAAAGGAGAGGTGACATTATTCATTTGATAAAACCCAAAGAGCTGTAATACACAAAGAATGAATGAACTCAAATGTAAATAGCTTTCTCTATTTGATACTTATGTAGTGATATTGACTCATCTAATGTAAACAATGTTCCACTCTAATGCAAGAGGTTAATCTAGGGGACACTGGGCAAGGAGTCAAGGAGAGCACTGTACTTCCTGTTTACTTTTTCTGTAAACTTAAAATGGTACAAATAAATTAAATTATACATATACATTTTTCTTTTTATATATAATGTAAGCAGAGATATATATATGCATGTGTGTGTGTGTGTGTGTGTGTGAGTGTATACATGTTTTTGCTGTTCCTTTAAGGAAGAGCTAAACATCTTACCATTCACTAAATTAAGGCTTAACCATGTGATGTGATCTGATCAACAGTATAGCAACAAATGTCAAAAAACGGGTTTGAAATGTATTAGCAGACTGAGGATTATTTTTGCTAACACAGAAAATGCTTTTGTTAAGAGAAGCAGCCCAGGCTAATCAACGGAAGACTGGCACCACATAAAATGCAGGTGATCCGTCCCAGCTCTGGGCCTAAGAGCTAGGCCCAGACCAGCTGACCACAGAATGTACTCCAAGTGAATCCGGCAGGAGAATCACCCTGCTGAACCCTGCCAGAACTCTTTCCCTACCACCTTATAAGTAAATTAATTGGAAGTGAAAAATTACATCAACACTTTGGGTGATTTGTCATGTAGGAAAAGTTAATTGGTACATTTGCACACTGAGTTTTCGTAGCATATCTTCCAGCAAATTGCAACCTTGAGAAAGTAACTGAAGAAACAGTTTTCTCAGTGTTTTGTTTTTGTTTTTGGTTTGGGTTTTTAAATGCAAAATAAAAGAGTAGGGCAGATAGTTAGGAAAGGCTGCTGTTATTTTTTTTTTCCAAACTCTGAAATTCTATGATTATGCAGAAGTAAGTTGATTTTTTTTTTCCCTCGTTTTTTTCCTGTAAAGTTATTCTAAGATCTCTTTCACTTTTCAAAAAATCTAGCTTGGAGGACTGTTTATAAATATCTCATTAAGTAGTGCAGAATTCCTGTCAATGAAATGAGCTCTGAATGTCTACACTTAAAAATTTACAGGGAGTTCAAAGAACTCTCAGAGGCCTGAGCTACATCAATAGTAATGGCAACTGTTTCCAATGCTGTCGTCATTGCAGTACACAGCAGGATAGGGCTTGGTTTTGAAATCTGAGTGATTTAAATTTGAATACCAGCCCCTTGCTATGTTATGTAGGAAATTGTTCAGTTGTGATTACAGTCCAAAAGATACACGTAAACCATAAAAGACTGTCTTCCTTTGAACAGCACACAGGGAACAGCATGATCCTGAGGCAAGATTTAGCAGCCATTCAGGTAGTAAAAAATGGAGAAATGAAAATCCCAGAAGTTAGAGAGATTGTGTAGCACTTGAGCACTTAAAAAATAAGACAAACCACACCAGAACCTGTAAATAAATTAAATTTTAATTGATAGAAAAATGAATAAATGATTTAATGTGCACTGAATATGTGTTTCGACTATTGAAAAAAAAAAGAAAGAATTTCAGCTACATTCAATATTGCACATGAAAATTAACTGCACTAGATTCAATCTCAGGACACAAAAAATTGCATATTTCTTGAGATCATTTTAAATCATGTTAGGAAAACAATAAAATGTCCAAGTATGTTTTTTATTTCATCAGATGTGACAAAATTAAAATGCAAAGCAATGATGAACACAAAATTCAGAATAGTGGTTATTCTAGGTAGATAACAGAGGCAGAGAAGATAAAGGAATGTGAAGAGAAATTTTTAGGTAGGCTGTTAATTTTAATAGTGTTTATTATTATCGGAGAATGAAAGACATATGGTTTAAATGGGCCAATGAAGAGAGTGCACGTATCAAGGTTAATAACAAATCTGTGTCTGTACTTTTGTTGATCTTGAATTTACAATGAAAAAACGTTAATAATATGAAAACACATAGCCTCCTCTTTTTAAGTGGGAAAATGCATTAAAATGTATACAGTAGGAATGCAAGATTGTAAACAGTGGTGGGAGAGGAAGAGGACCTGTGTCCCTGGATCCTGTCTTCATTGTCTTACGCACACTCTCTGGATCCTGAGTAAAGGAAATGGTCTGGGGAAGAAGGAGGCTTCTGCTGCCTTATCTTTTACTGTTTATTTCTATACACTTGATTCTTTACTCTGCCCTTATGACTTCTCAGTGGCTGGGTCAATTATAGGAAAATAGGAATAGCTAACCCTTATGTAATACTTCTCAGCACCTAGTACTCTTCGACTCATTGAATCTTTGCAATTTTTCCTTTGTAATACTCATTTTGCAGAGAAAAAAGATGTACAGAAACTACAAAAATTGTCCAAAGTGATTTTGCTGAGAAGAGTCAGGGAGGAACGGGATGTGAGGCAGTGTGCTGCAGAGACCACGCTTCTAACCACGGTTTTGGTACCACCACAGGTGCTTAAGAAAGACACAAGAGATGGGCAAAGGGACCCAGATGCCCCCGTGCACTGATGAACACGGGGGCTTCTACAACAGGAAGGCTCTGTAAAGAGTCCCCTGGCTTCTCCAAGAAAATTCCCACTTCTCGCCTGGCCTTCTTCACTGAGGTTTCCAGAAGTTTTGTGCCACAGTTACACACAGGAGAAAGAATCATGCATTCTGAATGCTTTCTGAATGAATGAACAGTTTTATGAATATCTGTTTCCTGGGGCCAAAGTCTGAGGTGATTGTGGACTTAGTGAGAAGGAAAAGTTCCTGTTTGTTGTGTAAATGTGCTACTCCCTTAAGCATCTGCCCTGAGGGCTCAGATGACCTGAAGCATGAGCACTCAATGCCTGGGACAGAATCCCTCTGTCAATAGAAACATTTCCAGCAAATCATACTGTCACTTAGAAAAAATATATCTAAGAGAAAGTGAAAACAATAACCACTGGTAGATAAAATTTAAGTAAATAAAGTGTTATATACACTTTGGAAAGTGCATGCCCATGTCCCTCAACTTCACCTGCTCATGAAGAGGGTACTGGGGTATTGGATGCCCCATAGGTTCAGAATAAGAAGAGTACTAGATGGGTTGTGAGCAGAAACTTGCTTATTGGCAACAAATATTTAGGTAAATTATAAATATTTAGGTAACTTATGGCCTCAGTTACCTGGTCTTTAAATTTAGAACATCAAATAAAATACAGGTTTTGTGAAACCTAAAAAGAAAGTGAAAAGTTAGAGTCTGTGCATGTCAAAGAAGTTTTGTTGCAGAACTATTCATGACTGCATATATACTCATATACCTGCCAAATGTTTGAGGAAGAGACTTCACGAATTGGGTTCTTTTGTAATTGCTGGAGTTCAGCAATAAAGCCAAATTTTTTTTTTCTATCAACTTACTTATGAGAATGTGTTAGTAAGCTTTTTTCTTGCTGTGACCAAAATGTATGGCAAGAACACTTAGAGGAGGGAAAGATTATAATATCCCTCCCCTAAGCCTTTAAGCCCAAGTTCATCTCACAATGCAAAATGAATTTAGTCCATCTCCAAGAGTCCCAAAGTCTCTCCAGTTTCAACATCGCCCAAAGTCCAAAATCAAAAGCAAGTCACATCCCAGAGATTAATGCTTTATCTGAGGTGTATGTGGTAAATATTTTCTCCCAATCTGTAGACTCTCTCTTCACATTATTGATCTTTTCTTTTGCTGATAAGAAGGTTTTTAGTTTTCCCATCCCATTTATTGATTCTTGATTTAACTTCTTGCACTTTGGGGGTCTTGTTAAGGAAGCCAGGTCCTAGGCTGACATGGTGAAAATTTGGGCCTACTTTTTCTTCCAGTAGTAGTAATTAGAGAAATGGAAATCAAAACTACTCTAAGATTTCATCTCACTCCAATCAGAATTGCAATTAACAAGAATGCAAGCAACAATAAATATTGGTGAGTATGTGGGGGGAAAAGTACAATCATACATTGCTAGTGGGAATGCAAATTGGTGCAACCATTATAGAAAACAGTATGGTGATTTCTCGGAACACTTGGAATGGAACCCCCATTTGACCCAGTTATCCCACTCCTCATTTTAAGCCCAAAGGACTTAAAATCAACATACTACAGTGACACAGCCACATCAATGTCTATAGCAACTCAATTCACAATAACTAAATTATGGAACCAAATTACATGCACTTCAACAGATGAATGGATAAAGAAAATGTGGCATATATATACAATGGAATATTACTTAGTTTTAAAGAAGAAAGAAATTCTGGTATTTGCAGGTAAATGGATGGAAATAGAGAATACCATGCTAAGTGAAATAAGCCAAACTCAAAAAACCAAAGGCCAAATGTTTTCTCTGATATGCAGATGCTAATTCACAATAAGGAGAGGGGAGATAGGGAAGAATAGAGTTACTTTATATTAGGTAGAGGGGAGTGAATGTAGGGGAAGGAGTATGAGGGGAGGAAGGATAGTAGAGTGAAATAGACATTTTTACCTCCTGTACATGTATGACTGCATGACCAATGGGATTCTGCAATATGTACAATCAGATAAATGAGAGATTACACTCAATTTATGTATGGTCTATCAAAATGTGTGAATGCATTCTACTGTCATGTATAACTAATCAGAACAAAAAGTTTTAAAAATTTAAAAACAAGTTACACATATCCAATACATATTGATAGAATAAATATTCACATCCAAAAGGCAGGAATAGGGGCATAGAAAGAAGGGTTGGGGCTGGCAAGACCTAACCCATGCTGGGAAAACAGGTGCTATATCTCTGTATACAGCATCTAGGATGCATGGTAGAAAGTTGTTCTTTCCAAAGGACTTGAGCAACACTGCATCTTTGGTCTTTGTGGTTTTAGCATACATGGGCTCTCTTTTAGCCTGACTTGCTTCACAGTCAGCTGATTTTATTGGCAAATAGTTCACATTACTGGTACCTCTTAATTTCTGAAAATTTCATTTTAGCCTTGGCTTCACCTTTATAGTTTCATAAATTTCCCTTTCCTGCGCAGTCTGTGGGGACTCTGACACTACTACACTTTGCCTGGCCTCCCTGGTCTCCTTTCAAACTTTTGTGGAAGTCTCCAAGACCCTGTAACTCCAACATTCTGCATTCCTGAAGAAACAGCATTATGTAGGTGATGCCAGGGTCTGCCGTCAGCTCTCAAAGTATCTGGGCTTCCTGGAATTATGACTGTAGTAACCAGTGAGTGCCTGGGTGGCTGAACAAGGTGAGAAAATTTCTTAGGTTCCTGTGTAACCACCAACAGGATCTCTGCTCAAGTAAGTTTTCCTTTTACATTCTTAAGGCTGCAGTGTATGTGGTCTTGTAAATTCTAGACATGCCTTCAATTCATCTTTCCTATTGTCTCTTTGGAAAGTACTTAGCATCTCTTTTAGAAGCTCTAATCTCTTTAACAACCACAACTTCTTTGACCTGATTTACATGTACATTTCTGGCTAAACTGCAAGTTTTAAAATTCCTCAGATCAGGTTTGTTGCTTCTGATTATCATAGTAAACCTGGCTAAAAGATGTCAGCAATTACTGAATACTTACTTGAAATTCTCTCTGCCAGATTAATCATTCTATTACCTTTGAATGGTGCCTCACACAAAGTATAAATACATGGTCAAAATATAGAAGAGTTCTTTGCCATAATGTAATACAAGTGGCCTCTAGTCCAATCCCCAATAAAATTTCTGTCTTCTTCTGCAACTTCATAAACACAGTTCACATTCTTGTGACAGTCTGGTCTTTTGAGCATCTACAAGAATTGCCCAGTAACAACGTATCAGCATGTTTAAATTTATCCAGCCTGCATCTCCAAGCTTTTCAAATTCCTCTAGAAAACCAACACCACTGGCTTCTGAACCACATGGGCAGGTTAATCACTGCAATAGCCCCAATTCTTGGTACCACTTTCTGCATTAATCAGCTTCTTTGTTGCTGTTATATACGGCCTTTTAACTGCTGGGACTAAAAGACATGACAAGAACAGTTTTAGAGGAGGAAAAGTTTATTTGGGGGATCATGGTTTCAGAGGTCTCAGTACGGAGACAGACAATTCCATGACTCAGGGTTTGAGGTGAGACAGAACATAATGGCAGAAGAATATGGTGGAGGGAAGCAACTCTTGTGATGATCAAAAAGCAGAGAGAGACTCCACCTTCCAGATACAAAATATGCACCCCAAAAAATGCTCCCAATGCCACTTCCTCTAGTCACACGCTACCTGCATTCGGTTACCACTCAGTTGATCCCATCAGGGAATTAGTTCATTGATTGGGTTCGGGTTCTCATAACCCAATCATTTCTTCTCTAAACCTTCTCGTATTGTTTCACACATGAACTTGTTGGGGACACCTCACATTCAAATCTTAACATTCCAACCCTGAATCTCAAATGTGCATGACCATCTCATAATGCATAATATATTTGATCCACATATAAAAGTTCCCATCATCTCAACAGTTCCAAGATTGCCCAAAAGTTCAAGACTATGTCTATGCTGAGACTCAGGAAAAACACTCTATGAGCTCCTACAAAATACAAACACAATTTACAAGTATCCAATATATAAGGGCACAGAGTAAATATTTCCATTCAGAAAAATAGGGACAAAGAAAGGAAGGATAGAACCAAATCAAGACTGAATCCAGCTGGGCAAACAAATCCTGTATATCTCTATCTGGTATCTGGAGCACATGTCATTATGGTGTCCTCTCCAAAGGGTTTGTGGAGCTCTGCCCCCATGACATTGCTTGCTGCGGCCCACATAGCCTTTCTGTTGCTTGGTTCTGCTCAATTCCTGAAGCTTTGCTCAGTGGATCTTTCATGGTACCAATATTTCTTAATCTTGGGCATCTCCACTGAAGTTTTGACTTCCTCCTCATAACTCCATAAATCACCCTCTCGAGGGTTACTCACAAGGACTCCAACTCTGGAATACTTAGCCTGATCTCTAGGACCTTCCTTTGAAATCCTAATGGAATCCTTCCTGATCTAACTTGAGCATCCTACAATCCCACAGAACTAGCACCACATGGTTGACACCAATATCTGCCACCATCTTATGCATGGCGAAACAACTTCCTAGGCACTTCATGCAAGAAGGGTGTCCCCTTCGGTCTATTCTCAAAAGAATTTTTACATTTACTCTACGAGTCTGAGATGGGTATGGTCTTGCCAATTTCTGAGATGCTCTCCAGCCATATTTCTTATTGTTTGGGGGCAAAGTATTTAGTATTATTTAGTGGCAGTATAGTCTTTACCTCTGTAACTTCCTTAGCCCCAGTTTAACTCCCACCGTTCAAGTCCAAGTTTTTCCAAAAATTTATTTTCTGCTTTCTGCTCCTGAATGTCACAATAAACTTGACTAAAAGCTGCCAGCAATATTCATGACACTGCCTGAATGCAATGCTGCCTAGAAATTTCTTCTGCCAGATTAAGATGTCCATTGCTTTTAAAGTCAGCCTCACAGAAAGTCTCAGGGCAAAGTGCAGACAACTTCTCAGCCAGAATATAACACAAATGTCGAGTAGTCCAAATTCCATTAGAGCCCTCCTTCTCTGAACCCTCTTGAGCCATGTATTCACTGTTCACAGTCCTATTGTCATACTGATTTTCAGAGTTCCCAACTGAATTGGCCTTTAAGCTCTGCTTACAGAAATCTAAAGCATTTCCAATTTGCACTGCTACACATCTCAAAATTCCTTCAACAAATTCCCAGAAGTTCCAAAAACTTCTGAACCACATGATCTGATTAATCACAACAGAGATCCCTTTCCTGGTACCAATTTCCATTTTAGTCAGTTTTTTCATTGCTATATGACTAAAAGACTGACCAGAACAATTTTAGAGGAGTAAAAGTTATTTTTAGGGGTTCATGGTTTCAGAGGCCTCAGTTCACATACACAGCCAGCTCCATCCTTCAGGGCTCCATCCCTCATGAGGCAGAATATCATGGCAGAAACAGCCCACATGATGATCAGAAAGCAGAGAGAAACTCCAGCTGACAGATACAAAATATATACCTCAAAGATATGCTTTCAGTGCAACTTCCCCCAGCCACACCCTACCTGCATTCAATTACCATTCAGTTGATTCCATCATGGAATTGATTCATTGATTAGGTTCATGTTCTCATAACCCAATCATTTCTCCTCTAAACCTACTTGCATTGTTTCACACATGAGCTTTTGGGAGATACTTCACATCCAAACCACATCCAAACCACAACAGTTGCTGTGATCAAAACACCTGTCAAGAACAACTTAGAGGAGGAAAGATTTATTTTGGCTCACATTTCCAGAGGTATAGTCTATGGTCAGCCAAGTTCATTGCTTTGGATCCAAGGTGATACAGAGCATAAATGGCAGCATAAAAGGAAGCTGCTCCATTCATTGTAGCCAGGAAGAAGAGAAACAGAAAGAGATAGAGGGAAGTACCACAGAAACGATGTGCTCTCCCAGGGCACTGCCCCCCCCAGTGACCCACCCCTCCAGCATCCCTGATCTGCTTACAGTTACCACTTAGTCTATTCATGCTCATAAGGGCTGATTAGGTTTCATCTCTCACAACCTAATCATTTCATCTCTGAATATTTCTGCATTAACATAGGACCTCTTAGGGAACACTTCATATCTAAACCTTAACAAACAATATTAAGAGAACTAAATGAATGTATTTATATGTGCATATGCACATTTATATGTACTTTAATGTACAATATGCATTTAAGTACATAAATATGAACACAAGTATATACATAAAATCACAAAATGTTAAAGTATAGTAGGTAAGATGGCTTGGGGATACATGAGTTTTAAAGTCAGATACATATTCAATTTTTCTCATTGAATTTTTGGGGGTCTGGTTCGTTCCATTTGACTCCTTGCTCCCAGAGTTGCTTACTTTCAGGTAAATGAGATAGCTTCAGTGATATGGGACATAATGCCAGATAGGTAGTTGATGCAATGAAGACATGTTTTCTTCCTAATGACTTTGCCTATGAAATAGGAGGCTAATTGTCTGGTAGATGTACAGGGATCTGAATGACCTGAGTCAGCTTACCCCATTTTCCAATCCCATTCCAACTGACCAGTTTCCATAGTGGGCTGCATCCTTCCTATGATACCTGTGAGCTCAAACATTCTCCTGCCTTATGAATAAACAAAGATTTGCTTAGATGTCCTGTGGCTCCCTCCTGCTTTAGGGCATGTGTGACCCCTACTGTGATCAGATCTCTACTCACCATACTGTGAAATACTCCAATAGACTTGCCAGTCACCTATATGCACAGGTCTCCTGAATAATAATTGGTAACAATCAATATCATCTGTTATGGTTTGTATGTGAAGTATCCCCCAAACATCACATGTGAGACAACGCAAGAAGGTTCAGAGGAGAAATGACTGGATTGTGAAAGTCTTATCCCAACCGGTGAATCAATCCCCTGGTAGGGATTAACTGAGTGATATCTGAAGGCAGATAGGGTGTGGCTGGAGGAGGTAGGTTTCTGGGGTCATACATATATTTCTGGTTTCTGGAGGTATACATATATTTGTATCTGGCAAGTGGAGTCTCTGCTTCTTGATCAACATGTGAGCTACTTCCCTTTGCCACACCCTTCTGCCATGATGTTCTGCCTCACCTCGAGGACCAAGGAATGTAGCTAGCCTTCTATGGACTAAGACCTCTGAAACTGTGAGCCCCCAAATAAACTTTTTCTCCATTACAATTGTTCTGGTCAGATCTTTTAGTCAAAGCAGCAAGAAAGCTGACTAGAATATCATCACACCGGGAATAAGGCATTATTAGAAAACTATTATTATTCATTTGCAAGAAAAGATGCAAAGTTTAGAGACTAAGGCTTAGATTCATATGTATAGTAAATTATATTACATTTCTTATAGTAATGCTGATTGTACTACCTTTCTCATCTCAAGATACTTCATTGTCTGCTATAGTTATCAATCCATGCTACATACACAGAAAATTCTACACTTCCTTCTTCTAAATCCCGGCATTGTCCATTCACTCCCAGGGGTGACCTATTCCCATTTGAATCTTAAAAGAAAACTTAGGTCTCACCAGAGTATGAGTACCTCACTTTCCTTGTCTTGGATTTCCTTCTCTCCCGGGTGGACCTCTTCCTCCCTTCACATCTTATCTCCACTTTGGGCTGACAACACAGCCAACCTCAGCTATTTAAACTGATTTATCCAGCACACTTACAAATGCAGCATCACAGATTCACAGCACCCTCCTTGTTCCCACAGATCCCAGGGTTGGCTTTGCAGGTTGTAGCACTCGAGCCCTCTGTCCCCACATCCCTCGGGTGGATGGAGTGAACAATCAGTCCCACACCTCCTCCCCAAGCCTAGTCTCCTGGGTTAGTCCAGCGCTCACCCTGTGTCTGAGTTTGCTGCCTGGTGATAACGTGAGAATGTCTGAACTCACTTCCAGGTACAGTGCGGAAATCTCTCCAGAGTGCAAGCGTGTACTACTTCACAGGAAGAAAATAAAATGTCAAGAAAGGATAAAGAAAACAAAATAAATTCCAAAGAAACAGATGTGTTGGAAATAAGGTTTCTCCTTTGCTCAACACAACAGAGATACTCGTGTATTCTGGCATCCTATTAGTTTAGAAATCTAATTTGAATTCCAACCTGCCTTTCACTGCTGTCTGACTGGGAAGTCAGTTCCCTATCTTCTATAAGTTTCTACCGTCACATAAGAATCATCTCACCCATTCAAGACTGCACTGAAGATTAATCATTTAAATAAAAATAGCTGTTATGTTTTTTTTAAAAGCTTGTGTTACAAGAGTAATCAAGAATGAGTCTTATTTTATAACTAAGATACCTAAGCACAGAAAGGCTAGAGTCCTGCAAGGTCATGCTGTGCGTGAGAATTCTTTTCTCAAAAGCAGAGGGTGACAAATTTTGCCCCTGATTCTCCATTTGATCACATCCACTCCCGTGTATTTATGGAAAGTCTGTGGCTACTTTCCCCCTAAGAGGTGGAGCTGAGGAATGGTGACATGGTGGCTTCATGGACCACGAAGTCTAAACTATCAACTCTTTCTTAAAGAAAATGTTTGCCACACCTTGGTCCAACCCATGATGGTCCTAACCTTCTCCATGTCACTCCATGTAGACAGGCAGCTTAACATTAAATTCTTGTAAATGCTAGTGTTTGATTTACTTTGACTTTCTAAGGCAGATCAGCTGGGCCTTGGAGAAGGCAGTGTTTCCAACATACCATGGCAGGACCACAGAGGCCAGTGGACTTAGCTATTCAATCGTCTTTGAACCTATTTCTGTTTCTGGTCCTAGTAAAATCATGAATGGAGGAGGAAGGGTCCTAGGAACGTTGTTGCTCTCTCATGAGGAAGCTGATATGTGCACCAACGAAGAAACAAATGAGAGAACACAAAGGGAAGGTTAACAAGGGGCATTTCTCTCCTCTAGACCTCTCAGGGTTGTATCTGGATCTACCAAGTTTTCAATAGGACAAACATCAGGAAGGGTCAGAACTCATCCTCTTCGTCGTCCCCCCCCTCCTCCCCCTCCTCCTCTCCTTCCTCCTCCCCCTCCTTCTCCTCCTCAGAAACTTAGGCCCCTGACCTTCTCTTTATGCTCCATTATGAACACTTGCTTCCCCCAAACCTTGTTCTCCTTTCTCTGGAGACTGAACCAGAAACTTTGTGTCTAGAAGTCCTTGTCTACCCAAGACTGGCAAGCTCCATGGATGCTATCAAAGAACCCTTATTATTTGCCAATATTAAGAAGCTTCTGGGATGTTCTCTGTTGTAAAGCAATTGAAATCCCTTTGAAGACAAACACTAAAACATCCAAATGAAAATAACATCTACTTATAGAAAGAGAAGGGTCTTTGAACATGGATTTATTCATTCAATCATGCATTCAGTGAATAATTACTGAAAAATACTTGCTGAATTCTTATTCTACCCAAAACACCATGCTAGAACAAGGGGACACACAAGTCCTGACAAAGTGTGTATGACAAAGAGGGAATAATTTTAGAAAAATTTTTGGTTAATTAAATTTGTGATTAGAAATATAAAAGGAGAAACTAACTGAAATTTAAAATAAATATAATTTGAGTCCTGAAGCGTATGATTTATGCTAACATAAAACGGGATAGTCCATGAACACTGAGAACAGGTCTTAAGGTATGGTAAACCCGAGAACACAGAGGAATAGATAGACAGAGCCCAACACTGATGTATTTAATATGTGCTACTTGGTATTGCAGAGTGATAGTAAATACTAAGTAGGAAATAGACCAATTATATATAATATATATAAGTATATCTATATCTATCTATCTATATATATGTGTGTGTGTGTGTGTGTGTGTATGTGTGTAATTTTAGATGCACAAAGATTACTAGAATTTTAAAGATAATTTGAATGGACTACTATTGATGCTTGCTTTTGCTCAAAGTACTCCAGAAAAGATATCATGTCATCCGCTCAGCCCTGCTTGAAATCTCCAGTGACAGGGTGCTATTTCTTCAGGCCACGCTTTGCTTCCTTTTGAAGTATTTTCTAGTAGAAAGCCATTCCTCACATCAGCATGGATTCACGTTGCACTAACCCTGCCTTTGATCTCCACTCTGCCCTACACAGGAGGTCTCACTTATTTTGCACATGACCATCTTCAAGCTTTGGGAGGTAGCCTTCTCTTTCACCTTCAGGAAGGGACTTCACCAACCTCTCCATCCCAGGAATTTCCTTTTTCACCTTGTGTTTTAAGTATGTCTTAAGTGACAGAGGCTGTAATATTGAAGAGGAACAGGAGTGACAATTGAGACAATTCTTTCTAGAAAAGGGCACATCCTAGAAGCAGGGAGAGACAGAGAAACTTAAAGTACGTTACAGTTTTATAGTGGGTGCTGCTGAGGAGGCAAGCACAAAGTGCACAGGAGCAAACAGAGCTGAGCATCTGGTTGCTAGTATTGGACCCATTGGAATTCACGCACACGGTGAAGCCCTGCAGGAAGGCCCACCTTGGTGATGTGGACCTGTAACTGCAGGTGAGTGGAGAGGAGGGGAACCAACCTAGTCAGTCCTCATCAGCTCCAGGAAGCACTCTGGTGCCAGAACTATGAGAATACTTTCATAGTGTCTTTCTCTCATGGACAAGTATATTGGTAAAGTAAGTGTGTGTGTGTGTGTGTGTGTGTGTGTGTGTGTGTGTGTGTGTGTGTGAAAGAGAGAGAGAGAGAGAGAGAATACCAATGAGTTATACTTTTCACACTTGAGTTTCCTCCACTATTGGTCAAAATGTTCTATTTATGAAGGACAAAGGTGCCCACGCCCATCTGTCAGCTCAAATATATATTCACCAATACTAATTCCCAATGCTAGTTTAAAATAAGCTCAGCCTGCAATAGCATATTGTGCATCTGAAATATGTTACATTGCTTACATAACATTTCTTCCTCAAATCACCTTAAGCATCATCAGTTCAGAGGGAAGCAGCACAGAAAGTAGGTCCTGCTCTTCGCAGTGTGCTTGGAAGAGATAGAGTGGGTCAGTGCCTTCAGAATCTAACATATTTGAGTTCAGGTCTTTTCTGTTATTACTAGCTCTCTAACCTTGGCCAAATCTCTTAATTTCTCTGAGTTCTAACTTCATAAAAAACCTCAGATGTGCCATAAAACTCTGTGGGTGTTATTTTCACAAAAATATTGAGATCATGCAAATGGAAATGCAGCATGACCAAGGATGTACTTTAGAAACATCTTCTGTTTGGGGTAGGGGCAGAGACTGGTGGCTGGGAGAGAATGTAGGCTAGTTTTGGAGTCTGTTTCAGTTCTCCAGGGGTGAATCTGCAGAGTCTGGGTTTTCGGACACCACTGCACAAGCTACTTGACTTACAGAGCATAGAAGCCAATGAAATCCACTTTGTCTGGAAAAGACACAGACATCTTTACAGTGGAGGTTATATTTAGCCAATGCTCAGCAAGAATAGTTTAACAAGCAAGAAAAGAGGATGAGGTGCTTTCTGAAGAGGGGAAGAGAACACAAATGAACAAAAGCACAGAGTTATATGTTTCATTAGGAGAAGATGCAATTATTTTAGCAAGGTTGAAACACATGAGACATAAGTAAGTATGTGGAGAGTTTGGAGAAGGTGAAATGCAGACAGCAATGAAATTAGAAGGGAGCAGTAAAATTAGGGTCAGATTATAAAGGCTTAATTTGACTTTTATATTTGTTTATTTGCATGTTAGCATCACTATGACCAATATACCCCACAAGAAATACTTAGAGGAGGAATAGTCTATTAACGCTCAGAGAGTCAGCCCATGGTGGGCCAAATCCATTGCTCTGGGCCCATTTCAGACAAAGCTTTATGGTGGAAATGTTTGGCAGAGGAGAGCTACTCAGTTCATGACAGTTTGGAAGCAGAATGAGAGAGAAAGCCCCACTTACCAGGACAAAATATAAACCACAAAGGCATGCCCCTGTTATTACTAAATATAGCCATACCATATTTGTCTATAGTCACCACCCAGAACAGTAGTCCTTTCAAATTATTGATCAAGCAAATGGGCTAATCCATTGATTAGATTACAACTCTCATAATCTGATCATTTTACCTCTGAACATCTCTGCATTGTCTTACACATAATCTTTTGGGGAGGAACTAGTATCTAAAGCACAAGAATTTGACTATTTACAAAATAAAAGTCCATGTGCAACTGACTCATAAAAGCAACTCCAACTGCTGTGTTGAACACATGATTGACACATTACTTTCAACCCCCCACCATGATAATTGATCATGTGGACTTTCAACCCTTTTCTCAGGTTGCAAATACCCTCTCTTTTCCCCAACTTTCAGCCCTCTTCACTCCACTCACCTAATGCCCAGAGTTTTGACCTCAGACTTCCTTCCTGCCAGGTTTTCACTCATGATGATTTGTGCCTTGTGACTGCAACTCCACGTGCCTCAGATGAGCTGTCCCCACAGCCACAGACCTGTGGAGTCCTCCTTCTTGCTCCATGAGGAAGAGTCGGTCCACCCAATGCATCCCCACTGGACGTGAGCACAGTCCCAGGCCTTCCCTGATCCTCCTTCATCATTTCTGCTCTGATGTGATTGGAGATGAGAGGCAGGTGCCTGTGGATGGATAGGTGATGGATGAGGAGGAGCTCCTTGGTCCCTCCTACCCACAGTCACTTTTATGAGTTTTAGTTCCAAAACATCTGCTCATGTTTAATTAATATCATTATTGTTCTCAGCCCCTCGAGATGACATACCAATGACTCGTCAGAAGACTGTCTTTGGGAAATCAATTGATTTGCATTTCTCTCAGACTCTGCTAAATAAAGTAAAGAGTCATGGGATCCATGTTTTCTTTCTCTCAAAAGAATGTCATAAGCTTCTGCTGGGCCCAAAACAGCCTTTATCTCTCATCTGTGAATGGTTCCAACCCATGCATATTAAGTCCAGCTCTAAATGTCCTCTTTAAGAAATTTTTAAGGCCCAGTTTATTCCACAGTAGGTAAGCAGTTCACTTTGATGGTTCTTCACACTGTGTGTCTATGTAGTGAGCTCATACCTTCATTCACTGGTACACATTACTTATTTGCTCCCAATTATTCTGTATTCTTTCATAACATATTTCATTCTCCTGATAAATAAAGTTAGGATGGTTAGGTGATTTACCCAATGTTATTGAGTTAATTAGTGACAGAGTATGTGTAGAGAGGGGAGGGTGGGTTACATTTTTTCCTAGAAGTAAATTGAATGTTTTTTTCAATTTACTCAAACATACTGTTCCACAGTATCTATATCTCTTATGCTCACATATTTCATCCTGGGGCCTAAAACCTTGGGTGCCTGGATTTTCCCACTTGCCATGGAAGGAAACCAGTGAACTAGGCATACTTTAGACCTTGGGAGGGGCCATGATAATGTTTTTATTATTGATGTAAATGTACTCACAAATACAACTGGAAAGTCAAAACAGTTGTCTTGACCACTCTGAATATGACAGAACTAGGCACTGAGGTCAAAACATGGATCTAGAGAGCCAACATCAAACAAAATAGGTTTTGACAGGAGAGGAGATTGTGGGATATTCTCTGGGAAGACAGAACAAGAGGACAATAAGAGAGTGTAGAACTCTTCCTGTAACCAAGTCTATGCCTCAGAACTCTGAATTTGTTTTATGCAATGTGTTTTGTGGAGAGCAATGTGCTATGTTTTAAATAAGAACGTTGGCCATCATTGACTGACAAAGTCAGGTTTTTCATTTATCAATTTAAAAAAACCTGTTTGATACTAAGTGTTGGTTTTGATGTACACAAATAGGTATTCATTTACTGCCAAGGAGATATAGGTTTTTATAGCTCCTGCAGTGGATATAGGTGTACAACCTAGCTTACAATAGGAAATTCATGCAGATCAGATGCCCTGAAATATTCTTCATGCAGGCTAGCCTACAGGAAGACAAGAACACAGGCATTGAAATGCTAATTAACACACTGTTTACAACCTAAACATGAAGAACTCACCTAAATGCCTAAAGTAGGGGAAACCAGAGCCCACAGGAAAAGGTATATTCATCTTCATAATAGAGTGCAACAGCTACAGATGACAAGTTATGTCTATATTTACTGATATGGGAAACCACCCAAGATGTATGACTGAGTGATGGATATACAAAGAGCAAAGTGTATAACCTGAAGAATACACACACACTCGAATACACACATAGTAATTCCTTCATATATTTAGATAATATATGAAATCAAAGATCTGGAAGGGAATACAGTAAACCCAGAATAGGAAAGAAGTCTTCAATGTAAATTTTCTGCTATTCAATTCGCCATGCTGTTTTGACTGATAAAATGGGGTGGAGATAACTGTACCAGGTCTGAGTCCAGGACTTAAGAAACCTTCCATGTTTCTGTTTTCCCTCTTGCCCCCTGCCACTCTCTCAACAAGAACATTCCTGGGATAGCTCGCTAGACACAAATGAAGGGTGAGGGTCTTGTGGAACAGAGTTACCCAGCCGCCTTCAAAGCCACGGTGAGGAGCAGAGTGCACAACCCAGTGCAGACAAGCTAAGCACCTGAGCCTGATGAGCTTGGGTGGCCGCAGAAGCTGTGGAACGTCTCTCATTTTGGGGCTGGCTTAGTACACGGCATTCTTGTAATAATAGCCTAATGATTACCGTCGCAAATTAAATTTTATTTATGATGCTTATTAAAAAGTGTGAAGAAAAACCAATGACAATGCAGCAAAGAAATAATAGTCATCAAACACTTGGCTATTTGCTTTCTGAGAGGCTGTTGTCTTATTGGATGTGAGAACAGCAACCTACCCCTTAGAAGCAAGGACAGGAAGAACATACCTAAGACAGACATCGTTACCCTATGGACATGTACGATTACGTGAATGGTGTGAATCCACATCATGCACAACCATAGAAACGAAAAGTCACACTCCACTTGTGTACCATGAATCAAAATGCAGTCTGTAAAAATTAAAAAAAAGTATAAATAAAAATAAATAAAAACCGAAAAGAACTGGGGATGTGGCTTAGTGGTTAAGCACCTCTGGATCCAATCTCTGGTACCAAAATAAAAGAAAAAAATAAATAAAGAATAAAGATTCTCCTACCATTTGCTCATGTGTAGATGCACTGGTATGGTCTTTTCCCTATGGCCACAGTAATCTCTTTGATTATGGACAAACCATTTTGCACTTCAGAACTTCCTTTCTCTGCAGGTAAAATAGGACTGGGGATTAACTCTAATTCTCTTATAGGGTGTGCATTCTAAGGTACAACGTCTCCTCCCGAGCCCCACTGTGACACTAGGTTTGCTCCATTCTCTGCAGTTTGACTCTTTGGGGTCTCAGTTTGGTTCTCAAGGAAATTGAGGGAGATAATTTGTTTTGACATATTTTTCCTTAGAATTTCATGATTTCCCACTTTTCAGCCCTCAGAATAGCAATCTCTTGTTTTAAGAAAAGGAATCTCTGGAATATGATTTCCTTGTTTTTTACCTACCCACAGGGTCATTGTAATGCCATTTTTTTCTTAGGAGAAAATAAAAATCACACATTTAGTCTTTCTTAAATATGAGAAAAGGGAACTAAGAAATGTATGTTTATTGAGTTCAAAGTATTTGAAGGACTTGGGGCAAGGACATTTCCACAGATTAGAAGTGGTATGACATGGTCGAATTACCCGATCACAGAGTCTGAGTGATACAGCTTTGAAGTTCAATCATGCTTCTCAACAGCTACAGACCTTTGCAATTTACTTAACTTCTCTGAGGTTATGTGACTAACTTGTAAAAGGAAAAACATAATAACATACATCTCAGTGGAGCATTAAACAAAATAAATACAAGTAAAGGATTTTGAAGAAGTCTAGGATATAATAATAAAGAATAAGTCACTTTATTGTCAAACACTCTTCAAAAAGTCAATGTAGTACATTTTATCAAACATTTTATAGACAAATATTCTAGAACTCAAGGAAAGTAAAGAATTCTCCAACTTCAACAGGGTGTGCTTCATCACATGGCTAAGGCTGAGTCTCAAAGTCTGGCATGTCCAGAGTCATGGGACTTAATTCTAAGCTGTTTTCATACAGGGAGATTGGCTCAAACCAGAGGGAAATACAGATTCCCAGTGCTGACATTTGACCTCCAGAGGGGCACACTTCAGTAAGTCAAAAGAGACCCAGTGTTAGGCCAGTGGAAGGAGAGGAGACTTAAAAGCTTGAAATATCAAGATCTCATGTGAGTATCTTAACTGAATTCCAAAACTGGCTTAAATACTCTTTATAGGAAGACAACAAAGCATTAAAACTTAAATACAATATAAAATAGCTGGACATGAATGTATCAGCAAAAGGTAATCCAGACAAACACAAGATATATTAAATAAATAAAGTTTCAGAAGTGACAGAGATGGTAGCAGAAAAATACCCATAAAGAACTAGAAAATATTTTAAGAATTTTAAATTTTAAAAAATCATTAAAAGAAAATTGGAAAAGAATCAAATTTAACTTCTCAGTTGAAAAAAATCATCCTATTAGAAATGAAAATTTCTTCAGATGATTATGAGAGCAGATTAAGAAATAAGAGATGGGAAAATTTGAACAGAGAAATAGAAAGTATTTAAATTAAGAACAAAGAGGGAGAATAAAAGACACACAAGGAGCACCACTGACCTTGGGGACTATATTAAGTAGCATTTGGAACCCAAAATTGAGAGAATAAAGAAGTGAGGAAAAAAGGGTAGAAATGAATAATGGTCCCAAAATTCCAAATTAGGGGCTGGGGTTGTGACTCAGTGTGAGGCACTGGGTTCCAGTCTCAGTACCACATAAAAATTAATCAATAAATAAAATAAAGGACTATCAGCAAATAAAAAATTCTTTAAAAAAATCCAAACTTGAGAAAAATTGTAGATTCTTAGTTCTAATAATCTCAATTCAACCTAATAAAATGAACAGAGAAAAGTACATCAGTGATCATTAGTCAAATTGCTGAAAACCAGCTGTAAGACAGAAAGGAAAAAGGCAATGACTGACATTGCAGCACATAGCAAAGAAGCAAATCCAAAGCACATGACTCCTGACCACAAACAATAGGCTTCAGAGAACCATGGGGGTGTGAAAAACCAGGAAGGAAGCAAAATAGCAAGGGCAGTGAGCACAGCAGAAAGACTGGTGAACCAGCCACCGCAAATGGGTCACAAAATAGTTTTCAAAAAAAAGTTGAGAAATTTCATAGTCAGCTGACCCTCACAAATATATATATATATATATATATATATATATATATATACACACACACATATATATATACACACACACATATATATATACACACACACATATATATATACACACACATATGATGCATATATATGTATATGTGTACTAATGTATATTAATACATATACATGTATATGTATATTTATATTTATATAAATATAAATGTGTATTTATATGTATTAATACAGATACACATATATATCTACATATATATATGCATTAAAAGAAGTTCTTAAAGTTGTAGGGAAAGGACACCAAAGGGAATTCAGATCTAATCAAATAAAGGTGAGTGGCAAGCGTAAAGATAAATACAAAATGTCCTTTATTCCTTTTGTATGCTTTTATTTGACTAATAAATTTATTGATGTATTTAGTGAGTTATTGAATATGTAGAAGTAACTATTGTAGTCGTGAAAGTATCATAAAGAATAAATGGAATTAGAGTTTTGTAAAGAGTTTACCCTGTATATAAAATAAAATTCTGTTATTTAAAAACAGATTTCAAAGAGTTAAGGATGCATAAATTTGAAAGACCAACTGATTATTTTTTATAAAAAGTTGCCGCAGAGAAATTAATGAAGAAAGAACCATGCAACATTAATTTAAAAAAAGAAAATAATCCTCCCAGAATAAGTTTTGAAAATATTATGGAATCTTGCCTTGGTGAGATGGGTCAAATAGGAAAAAGAAAAGATGGGGACATAAACCAAACTAGTCTCTAATTACACATAATGTTCATGATTTAAGAACACCAATGAAAATAAAAAGAGTAAGTCAGGTTACAAGTAGATTGCAAGTAGAATCCAATGATAAGCTGTCTAAAAGAAGTGCATATTATATAAAAGGACTTAGCTTAAAAGTACAAGGACAAAATACAATATTCCATATAGATAATAATACTAATTTGTTATTATTGCAAGGAACCCAAACCATAAAAAGTGAAATTGTTCTTGTTCACAGACAACATGATCATGTGTATAGAAAACCTTGAAGACTCCATTTTTGAAAGTGCTATTATAGCACAATGAATTTGGTGAAGTTGCATAAAATAAAATTGATATACAAAAATCAACTGCATTTCTATACGCTGACAACAATGAGTCCAGAAGATGAAATTAAGAAAATAATAATTAAGAAAATAATCCCATTTACAACAGAATCGAACTTAGAAATGACACTTAGAAATAACTTTAATCAGGGACGCAAAAGACTTGTATACTGAAACTATAAAACACCTGTGAAAGAAATTAAAGGAGACACATAAATACAAAGAATTCTCGTGTTCACGGAATGACAGATTTGATGTTGTTAAAATATCTATATACCCAAAGCAATCTGCAGATTCAGCGCTATTCCTGTCAATGGCCAATGGCTGTCCTACAGAAAGAGAGCAACCTAACATCAGGTGAAATCGCAGGACCAGGCAGCCCAAACAATCTTGAGGAAGAACATGGATGATGGCATTACACTTCCTGATTCCAACAATAATATAAATCTGCATTAACTACAATAGTGTGGAGCAAAACGGAAAACCCGAAAGTGAGCTCACATAGCCAGCGGATCTAAAGGACAGCTGGTGGTGATGATGGTGAGAGGGGTGTGTGTGCATACACAGATCATCCAGTTGGACACACTCTATGCCATTCTTTTATATTAATTATATGTCAAAAATCTGCCACAATAGATTTTAAAATGCTAATGATGCTGATAACAAAAAAAGAAACAAGGTATGTGAGTCAGAATCCACTGCCCTGAGGGGAGATGCCTCATCCACTGCGTTCTTTTGTGGGGGTTGCCTGCCCTGGCCGGAACTGGACCTCTCCTACCAACACTTGAATGGAAGTGCACAGGACTCATGCTCCCTCTGGAACCAAACGATGCTACTGAACCCAAGGAGGTAGGGGCCTTTCCACCTGAGCCAATTTAGTGATAATTCCAAATAAGTGGCTCTCATGGGTCATTTCATTTGGAATATATACATATTGACAAAGGAAAAGTTCATTAAACCTGAGCAAGTTTCAACATGTTAGTCATCGTTTGAGGTCTGAGTACCATTAAAATCATGCAAAAAAGATAAGAATATTCACACACGCTTGACATCTGCCTTATTTTTTTAAACATGTTTTTTGTATAAGAATGGTGAAATGGAGGCTGAAAAATGTCATAATCCTTTGTTATCACTCAGGATAGTTAAATCAAAGACCTCCAAATGCTTTCCTGACAGGGCTTCAGAAATGGAGAATATTTATCTTTGGACTAATTCACTCTGAGTGTTCAAAACATTCAGCTGCCACTTTGTTTTTGCATTTAAGATAGATACTGATAGCTTTACTTAATACGTTAAGATTGTGTACGTCACTCTTTCCAGCTCTAACGTGCAGGTGAATGCATTTCCTTCAGAAACAGAAATAGAGCTCATTTCCTATAATTCCCAGGTCATTAGTTCTAGCACAGTCTTGATTATTTTTCACTGCATTCATTGTTAAATGTGTTTAGTAGCAACTTCACTAATTTAACATCACCTGCCAGATCCTAAAGTGAGGTAACAAAAATTTGTCAGATGTAGTTTGGAGAATCTCAGAGGAGTAAGAGGCTGTCATGATTTATCTTGAGCAATTAACATGCATCTTAAGTTGAGTTTAGTCCCAAGATTTCACCATGACATGAACAGATAAGAACTTCACTCTTCAGAGTACATCCCAATGCAATGCATGATACCCTTTGCTCACCTCCCTGAGCATGTGAAGGCTGGGGAAGTGAGGAATAGGGGTGAATTTAAATAAGCAAACCCCATTAAACCAGCCTTCATGCCCAATTTAATCTCAGGGGTCGTATCTTTCCTCCTCTTTCATCTCCTTAGTGTTTTCACCATATGGTATGTAGGATTCTTGAATAAACATAAACATTTTCCAGATAAATCTTACTATTACACTGTAACAACAAGAACATTTGGGTTATTTCAGAATTCCAGCTTCCACATATTAAGCAAAATGTTTAAACTAAAAATATCTTGCATTTAAACAAGGAAAAGGTAAAGGCAACATCTAATAAAGATAATGCCAGCTGTTACTGTGTGGACATAATACATATGAGAAGAAGAAGCAGCAAATCTGGGAATATGAATTTCAATCAAGTGCCCAACACTTGAGAATGTTCCAACTCAGAGGATATTCTAGCTTCAAAAGAAGCCCTGTTCAGCAATCAAACCTACTAAGAACCAATTCTTCTTTGCATCTTTCATCATTAAAACATATCAATAAACAGGCAGATATGCTAAAATATTAACAAAAGTACATTTTTAATAATGGCAAATGAAACTACATACAATATCACATTTGCATTTTTACTATCATCTATCTTATGTTTTTTTTTTAATAACATTGAAAGATTTTAAATAACCTGATGAGTAGCTCTGTGGACTCTTCCCACCTTTGGATTTATCTGGTGATATACTAATGATATCATCTGACTTCCTCCTCCACCCTCCAGTAAGAAAGAAGTGAAGACTTAGGTCTGGGTCAGTTTAGGGTAAATGTTTTGGGTCAAAATTCTTCCAAGTGACAATATGTCATATTACTTTGTGATGATGACCAGATAGACTCCTGGTAAATCATTTACTACATGAATAATTTATTTTTCAAAAATGCTTTGCACTTAATGATTTTAAGTATCCATTGCTAATCCTTACCTGAATTATTTCACTAGAGGCTATAAATTTGTCATTTTAGTTATAAGATAATTTTAATTTTTAAAAGTTTCTAATACTGATTTAGTAATTATATACTAGTATATTATATATGATAATTAATATGCATAGACATAGACACAAGTATATGGTAAAATGTTTGCATAATACATAGATGTATAAAAAGTATTCCTTAAAACACAAAGACAGCATCCTTCTATGTTGATTGGTCAGCTTTCTTCTGTAAAAACTTTCCCTCATCAAGAGAATGTAAACTCAGTTTCTCCTGACAAAGCAAGAGTATGTATTACTTCTTTCCATTTGATTAAGATATTTCAAATTGGGAAAGGAGTATGTGCCACCCTCAAGAATGGCAACTTGAATTTTCTGTTTTTTTATCACACCTATCGATCAATTTTTCAAAAGTAATTGCTGTATTACAATCTGACATGAATTAGAAGGGAATGCACACATTTTAAGACCAAATGTTGTATGTGAACACTGTGTGATAATGAAAGAACGTGTTTGGGAAACAGATTTGAATCTGGATTAGATAGTAAAAAATATTAATGAATTCTGTTACTTTCTTTAAGGGTTACAAGAATACTGAGGGTAGAAATTCCGAATTATCTTTTCATCTTTCCTGTGTCTGGCACTGTCTTCACATTTCTCACAGCCCTAAAGAGAGGAGAGACCGTTGGTGAAGCTACAATGGGGGACCTTGGCTAAGGTCCGCCTCCTGTAGGATGTGGTTCTGACAAATCCCCCCACTCTGATATACTCAGAGTCTTAACTCATAAAAATGAGTGACATCTCTATTCCACAGAGATCAGAAAGAGAAAGTAAGAGCTGCGTTTACTTCTTGGGACTACCACACTCTACAGTCTTCAGCAAATATGTGGGTCTGTGATGGAGACACGTGGGACCCACATCTAGGCTGTACCAAATGAGATCGCAGCAGGGTTGCAGGACACCCTGTCTTCGTGTGACTGGTGAAGGTGGCCAGATTCATAACACACCCTGTGAGCCCCTTCCATCAAGCAACCACTGAATCATAGGCAGACCCAACCAGAATTGGCTCCCCTGCCTCAAGAAACACGCTCCCTGCAGCGAGGCCCGCCAAGAGACACAGAGCTCAGAGACAGAGCACACTCTGCTCAGCTCAGATGCCTTGCGGTGGCTGTGAGCTGCTAGAACAGAACAGCCTCTCTGAACCTGATGCTCCCCGTTCATAAAGTGGGCGTGACCAGCAAGACTATGCGTGTGAAATCCAGTCAGTGTGCCAAGTGCCTCTCCCAGCAGCAGACTGATGCTTTTAAATGTTAGTTTAACAAAAACAAGGAAAATAACTCTAATAGCATCACAACACTTGTGACCAGGATATTATTCCGTTAAGCCCTACACCTCATGTCTGATCTCTCAGAATCAAAACTTATCCTTGCCTTCACTTTTTCTTCATCTTCTGAGTTTCCCTTAAAAGAACTGGGCCCGACAGAATCAAGAGATACTTTGGGCTTTTTCTTGTCTTATTAAAACCTGTGTTATCCCGTTGGTGTTTGAGGAGCTGAAGTTCCTGAGTCTTATCCATGATGCCACCAGGTAATGACTTGTTAAAATTCTTGCTAATGTCAGGCTTAATCTAGCTCAGTGGCTTCATAGCGCAGAAGGAGATGCTAGTGGCATTTTTATATTGAAAATTTTATGAATATCATTTTGTACTTTTTAAAGTATCATTTTTAAATTAGAGGTCACCTTACACATTATGGTCTAATGGATAAAGAATATACTTAGTATGTACATTGGCATATTTTTTCCATTTAATTTACTCTGAAGGAAATATAAGATTTTCCAAATGCTGTGACTAATTTTCATAGAAGCCACTCTTAAGGAGAAATTTTCTCTTTCATTCATTTATGCATTCAATTTGGTCATTCATTTATTCCCATGTAGTAAAGATATGCAGGCTATGTGTGTCCAGCACCATTTTGAAGTATCATTTAGATGAAAAAAAATAAAGCAATGTTTTTCTACCTTTTTTGTTGTTATATGCACAAATTCGCGATCTAACACAAGCTCTAATCAAGCCCCCCCCAATGTATGGAGATCTCAGAGAAGGAGGAATACTTCAGTCTATTAGGGGTTCAGATCTGAAACTTAAAGAGTGAAAGGTTTACAGAAAGCAGAGAAGCAAGAAAGATCATTCCACACTGAAGAAAACATCACTATAAAAGAAAATATATTTTTAAACTGCAATAAGGAGATTTGTGCAGTACATAAAAGGTCATTTCATGAGGTAGTGAGTTCCTGGTGTTTATAGACGTTTAAACAAAATATGACAATCTAACAAGCATTTAGAAAAGTATAAGGAATTGTGATACATGCTTTCACAATAATTGAGAAGTTGCACAAAAAGTTTGATAAGCAAGGTCATAAAATTAAGAACCAAGAAATTCAGGAAGATTTTCAAAGGCCAAAGTGAGAAGTTTGGGAGAGAGAAAGGAGATGATATTAAGACAACCAAGAGCTCCATTTTCATGTGGCATGAGTATTTTTGTTTGCTGATAGTCTGGACTACTCAAAGGTGCTAAGAAAGATCATTATATCCAGAGTTTGTTCACAGAAGTTGCAGACGTCAATGACTTGAGACCTGGAATTGTGAATCAGATATGGATAAGGCATCATTATTATCACTATCATCAACTCCATCATCACCATCATTATCAACCCCATCATCACCTCATCATGACCATCACCATCGTCGTCATCATCATGATCATCACCACCCTCATTATTATGATAACCATCAATCACCACCACCGTTATCATCTACCACCATTATTATCACCATTATTATTATCATCAAAATACTTCATAGTATTTTAGAACTTCCACTTCTATTAAGTCCCATAAGTATCAGAATATTTGTATAGCTCTCTATAGTTTATGTTCAATACATTTAATCTTCAATATACCTTAAGAAAGATGAACTCTTTTCTCCCAGAGGCAAGCATATTGGTTCGAAGAATGAGTGATTTCTCCAAAGTCATGTGTATAATTAGTTCTGAAGATGCAAATGTTGGTGGCCCTGGGGCTTCCTGTTATCATCATGAAAATAGCAGTTAACTCATCTGTCAAAGTGCGGGTAAACACCACAAAGATCTGTAGAAAAATCAAATGTGTTAATGCATTTAAAACTGTTTCACAGCTAAAAGCAGTTAGGGGGAACCAGATCATGGAAAATAAGGAAGATGAGCAGAAAAAAGTAGTTAGGATAGAAGGATATGAGTGCGTATATATGTGTTTGTGTATGTAACCACATGTGTATTTAATAAAATCCTCCCAAGACAATTATTGTTCCTATTTAATGAGCTCTGAAATATTTTAGGAAAGACACTGTGTTGTTTAGCTTTCCATTGCTGTGACAAAATATTAAAAGGGGAAATATTCATTTGGGTTCACAATTTCAAAGGTTTCAGTTAATAGTCAGTTGACTATTTTTCAGGACCTGTGGTAATGCTGAATCTGATGGTAGCGAGGGAGGGTGTGGTGGAGCAAATTACTCACCTCATGTCGGATGGGAAGGCGAGAGAGAGAGAGAGAGAGAGAGAGAGAGAGAGAGAGAGAGAGAGAGAGAGAGAGAGAGAGGAAAGCATGTAATTCCTAAAGGTACACCCCAAGGACCCTTCAACTGGGTCCCCCCTTCTGGAGGCTCCACCTATTCCCGGTTGGCTCTTCAGTGATGGATACATCTTGAATTAGTCCATTGCTGAGGTCAAAGATCTCATGATTCATTCTCTTCCTAAAAGCCCCACATGTGAGCATTGCTGCACTGGGAACCAAGCCTGCAACACATGAGACTCTGAGAAATATTCCATATCTGAACTATAGCAGACCCTAAGCTGCTAGGTATGCAATAATGTATTCAATTCTAACACTGAGTGGGGGATAATCCTTACCAACTGAAAGATGTGGTTCGAGGATAGAAAGACAAGGTCACTTTCACAAGTTCAAATACTAGGGACATTTAGTGCTAATGTCACCTGATCTCTCGAGAACAGTTCCTCAATCAGTAAGCTCTCTGTTAATATGCACAACCTTAACTAACAGTAGTTCAGTTAAATAGCTTTCTGCTGGCCCTTGGAAATATGATAAAAGAGAAGTTATCTATTTTATTGAATAGTATCAGACTTTAGCAAAAATATTTTCATTTAGAAGACATATAATCAGGTTTCAAAGAAACATTTTTCTTGCTCTGAAATGGATTATCAACAAGTAGGTACATGATGAAAAGAAATATAAAGAAAGAGTGAAAAAGATATACAAATAAGTGGAACATTGGTGTGCTTAAGAAAACCTGGAGAAAAATCCCTCTGATGCTGGAATCAATTTGCACATAATGAGACATAATTAGGGTAGGCACACTCTCTACTAAATTAGAAGAATATTCTAGACTTGAATTTTTAAAATGAATTTCATACAGTAAACAAAATAGTTTGACCATTTAATTGTTTATTCAGTCAGAGCAACGTGGACAGTGGACCAGATGGACAGGCCTGTGGGTGGCTGATAGAAACCCAGCCAGACTCATGAGAAGAGAAAGTGCTATTTCTCCCTCCTGGTGGGACACTCAGAGCTATCAGAATCTGTCCACAGCTCAGCCATTGTTAATAAATATGGTTGAAGAACATCAGGAGGGGTGACTTTAAGAAGAACGAGGCAGAAAAACACAAGATGGTTCAGCCTGGTGGTGACTCACAGGAATCGAGTGGGCTTTGATATTTATGCCGTTCTCTGGTTTGTGCCAACCTTGCTGGGTGGATGCTTGGTTCCTGTCATTTCTCTCCATGCAGCGTAAATCGAGGGATGGAAGGAGATGGCAGTAGCATCCAGACTCTGTCTCTAATACGGAAGAGTAGACGTGGGCATATTCTCTATCGTCAGGCACAAGGTAAGTAAAAGTCTAGACATATTTAAACCAAGTTGGAATGTGTGTGACTGCTTGACCAGTATACACTTGCCTCAACAAGAAGGAATCGATTTGGCCTCAGTTTCTGAGTCTTTAAAATGCATGCCATGAGTTGCCTTGGGGTATAACGATGCCTCCAGCTCAAACATACTAGGAGATAGATTTCACAGGCGTGTGAAGAAGCATTTCAGTGGTTCCAAGCCAGGCCACAGGGAGAGGTTGTGGAATTATTAAGAGAGATCTTGGGGCCCCAATGGAATCACATACTGAATCTTGAAAATAATTCCTAAATAAAATGACAATTCATTTTATCCTGATAGTAATTATCAATACTTGGTGTGAGAATCTCAATTCTCTCCTCCTGACCCAGAGATCTAGTACATTGCAAATGTATCTGATAAAAATAAGGAATTAAAACATCAATAGCTTTTTGTCAAAATAGAGTTGTTTTTCTGTTGAGTGTGTATTTGTTTTAAATAAACGTAGAACTCAATTCTGGTAAATATAAAGTGAGTGGGCCATGTGTGCTATACATGATTTTGAAAAATATTTGAAACTATGAAAGTCATATCAACATCTGTTTCAGTATTTCTATTTCTGAGTATTTGTGTAAAGAAAATATGAAAGATAAAACTCCTACTTGTATGTGACGTCTAAAACACAAGAACAACAAAAATGGTCAAGAAGGGAGTGGAGAAATAAATTCTACAATAAACATATTCTGCAATGTGTGCAAAAATTGCCAATGTTAATTAGAAGTATAGTATGTAAATACAGAGGATAATTCTGTTACAATGTTTAAAGTGGAAATGTAGATAAAAACTGCATATGCATTTTGTTTTTAAGTATATAAAAGATGCACATAGAATGGGCTGGAAGGGAAAATAATACATAAAATAGGTTTTTAAATTAGTGCTTCTATTGAACTATGAATACAGGTCATGCTTATACACATAGAAAAAAACTGTAAGGGAAAATCCAAATTTGGAACTACTTTTTACTAGTTTGGATATTAGTAATCATATTGTTCCTTTTCATGTGTTTGGATATCTTTGTGATTTCTTATTAGTTTCTTTTTCAGATGATGGATATATTTCTCT